>NC_084538.1:17623625-17851125 GCF_024500275.1 Phycodurus eques | reverse complement strand
TGGAGGTTTGGATTTATCTAGGTCTGGCTTGGCTTTCTTTGTTCTTCAACTGGAAAGTGCGAATGGTGGTTGAGGCTCACAAAGCGCTAAAGAAAAGACGCAAGCTACGCAAACTTTCCCTCGATGAGCTGCGGCACTATAAAGAGTCTCACAAAGCTGCACTTCGTCTTCCGCCCACTCCCAACGATGTCAACATCTTCAGCTTCCTGTCCAAGAAGCAGGAAGGCTACAACGACTTGATCAAGCAGATTGGCACTAAAAGCGACCAGAGACTCAACGCCAGCAAAGGGAACGCCATCAACAAAACCAAAGACATGGCTCGGTCCAAGAGCTGCAATGATACTCCCATGTTTAATGGCCACACCATCCTTAGTTTAGACCGTTCACCACGACAAAAGAGAAGATATAGTTTTAGTGACCGTGTCACTGTTGCCTTTTCCAAGTCCAAAAATTACCTCCTGGGCTCTGACAATGGTTTGGTGCTAACAGAGGATCACGGTGATAGGGACGTTGAACTTGACCAGGACCAAATATATGAAAACCAGCTTGACAAAGATGTGGATCAGGAGAGCGGATGTCGGGGAGACTGTGGAAGAACTGGTCGAAGGACATGGGATTCTAAAGAATACCATTCTCTTACATTCCAAAATGCAAACATTACTTTCATTGATGAGGAAAACTTTCTTGGAAATAATCTGGAGGAGGATGATGATGATGATGATGATTCCAAAGCGAAACTATCTATAACTACATGTGATGAGAACATTGAAACGGTCTCCAAGGAGGAGCAGAGTTCTGAGTCAGATGGCTCTGTTTTTACCAGTGATGTTTCAGAACACAGCCACTCGTACGAGACTCTTGTGGAGGAATATGCAAAGGAAGACAATACGGAACCTTAGTTGCTGTGCAAACACTCAACACTGTCTCGGTAGGGAATGTTGATGCTTTTGATGTTTTTCTAATGTGAACTGAAAAGACATCCCATTGCACTGTTGGGTCTGGAAAAAAGGCTAAACTGCCAATCCAAATGAATGTGCTTTTCCTTCAACTAAAGGTTATTTTCTTCTAATGAATTAAAATCCCTATCATTTGGGATATAAACACATTTTTCAATCAATATTGACTCGAGACTTCATCAGCTCTAGTTGTCTTTTGTAGATGTGCAGTAAAGATTCATCAGGTATTGCTTATCTAAATCATGTACAAATTGACTGTGTTTTCTTGAGTACATCTGTTCTACACATATTCTCGTATTAAATTATGTATATGTTTAAACATATTTGCTTCCACATACGCCATATTGGTGCTTTAAAATTATTTAAAATGATGGGCATAGTAGTAGCCTGTAGCTACGGGGGGGAGTGTTGTCTCTTGCACAATACATCAAATGGCAAAGTCCATTTCAGTGCAGATGTTTTTTTGTTTGTTTTTGTTTTAACCTGAGCCAAACCCTTTCCATTCTTTCACTCTATCCTTGATGAATAGCTGTCTGAGATTTCTTTACATTTTATTTTGACTATACGGAATACACTTTGTCAAAGGTCCATCAATGAGTGACAGAGACCTACTGTAAACCAAAGGTAAACTTGTAAAGGGAAAAAAAAAACTTTGCGAGCCGAAGATTATTGCTGGTTTATCTCAATTCCCAACAGAAAGTGACCACCAAAAGTGATTATAAACAGACTCCTTGCAAATGTGTACAAAAAAAAAAATCACCTCAGAATATTGTCCAATTATGTTTTTGTTAAATACCTACTGCATTACTGTATTGTGCTGCATATGAATGAATTGACCCTTTGATGTGGCAAGCAGCACCCCCTTCACTGCATTGTATTTGTCAAGTAAATATTGTCTGAAAGCTCATCGGCAGCCGCAAACACCTCAGCTGAGGACATGGCCTTGCTACTTGTTTGCTTTTGGGGGCTCGCACTGACACAAATGACTGTAGTACAGCAAATGACAGCCAGCTAGGTTAAAACGCCACAAATCGATGCTCTCATGACGTGTGCGTGTGTCTGTATCTGTGTCAAAAAGTCCTGTCGGATACCTTTATCTGCTCACCTCCTGCATTTTGCACATGCACTTGAGCACGAAAACCTGTATAACTTCTCATGGGTAAATGCCAGCAATTGCAGTGTCACACAGGGCTGCTGTGAATTTTGAAGTCTGAGTCATTTTAAGTTACTAGATTTTAAATATTGGGTAATAGAAGAAGTTTTTGTGGCACATGGATAACCTAATTTATAGACTGCCTTAAATCCACTGCAAAGCAGATGGAAAAAGTACAATGCTGAAATTGTATAACGTTTCACACTGGGTGTTTTTATACAGTATATTTCTACTTTAGGCTCCCACCATTTTTTATATTTGGTCACATTTTCTGTACATTTCTGTCACTGTCATTATATGGTGGATACATTGGTGCGCCCGTTGTTAAGAAGTCCTGGTACTCTTCAAACATGTCCTAAGATTATTTACTTGTGACTGGTTAAACCCATTGTCCTGCATTTTCCTCTTAATGTTGCTCCATTGTGTAAAAACTCCACTGTTTATGTGTCAATTGACTTTTTTATGATTAAATTATTGTTTGTATTTGAATTCCAAACCAAACTGTATATTTCATGTAAAATAAACAAACATTGATTGAAACATTTCTTTTTAATGACTAATTCCTGTAAAACCTAGTTATGCAAACATTTTTGGTCTGGAAGAGTTCATGTCATTGCTAAGGATTGTTAAGCTAGTACAAAGAGTGCTTTTGACGTGGATTCCCTTCTGCAGGCAACTTGGCTCACAATGACTGACTGTGGTGTGCTTTTATCCTGACAGATTTATAATTCCCCTCTGTGTCGCCCTTTCATGCATACAGTACATAATTACTGTCAAGTAGAGCTGAATGTTGGTCCAACCACAGGGTGTCCTTTTTATTGACACAGATATCGCTGGCGTCAGGTAGAAACTTTCCAAAACCATCACTTTTCAGGAAACTGAAAAGAAAAAAAAAACAGCCATTAACATTGCATTATCAATATTATTGATTTGTGAAAATTATATGAAATTGACCAAATTTGGACATACTGTATGTGGTTTTGGCCCGACGCCAGCGATACGTGGACTGAAGAGGATGGGATAAAATCATAAAACAATGCAGTGACTGTATTCAGCAATGTATTAAGCCTTTTATGCATTAGCTCTGTAATAGTTTCTGTTCATTTGAATGTTGCTGATCTCATAACCATGGGGACAAATACTGGTAAAGTTTAGAGTATCCATCCATACATCACTTACCCTGTGTATGTGTGTGTGTATATATATATATATATATACATATATACACACACACACACACATATATATATATATATATATATATATATATATATATATATATATATATATATATATATATATATATATATATATATATATATATATATATATATATATGTGTGTGTGTGTGTATGTATGTGTGTGTATATATATATATATATATATACACACACGTGTGTGTGTGTGTGTGTGTGTGTGAGGTCACTGAGGTGGTTAAAAAGCTCCTCTGTGGCAAGGCCCCAAGGGTGGATGAGATTCGCCCGGAGTTCCTAAAGGCTCTGGATGTTGTGGGGCTGTTCTACTTGGTACGCATCTGCAACATCGCATGGACATCGAGGACAGTGCCTATGGATTGGCAGACTCTGGTGGTGGTCCCCCTTTTTAAGAAGGGGGGATTGGAGGGTGTGTCCTGTTGGGGGTTAGTATGAGGTACCGAACCCCCTTATATGGGCTGTTCGGTCCCTGTACGTCTAGTAGCAGAGTTTGGTCCGCATTGCCGGCAGTAAGTCTGATTCGTTTCCGGTGAAGGTTGGACTCCGCCAAGGCTGCCCTTTGTCACCGATTCTGTTTATAACTTTTATGGATAGAATTTCTAGGTACAGCCGAGACGTAGAGGGGGTAGGGTTGGGTGGTAAAAATGTAATTAATTTTGGAAAATAATACGCTGGAAGCGAATGTCTGCATTTACTTCCGGTTTAGTTCGAGTTTCGTTTAACATTAGAATCAAACTATGTTTTTCTCGTAAAGGCGCACCACGTCTCTTTTTATATGTGTCAAATTTAGGAAAAGTGACGACAAACCTTGATCAATCTCAGTAATTTAGAAGGCTGCGACATGAATGAAATATGAGTTCTAGATTACAGCGGTTTCACTATTAAACTCAAACACACGCAAGAACACAACAGGAAGTGCAATTTTATAGAAAATGTAATTAAATCTAAAAGGGAAACTACAGGGAAAACAGTGGAGAGGGGCTTGACTACGAAAAGAAAGTAATAATAATGGTAATAGAACGGAAAACAGGCATACGTAAAGAAAAACAGGACATCGTGTGTGGCTGGACTAAAAATGTGCGTAAATAGGTTACAGCGTGTTGAGCTAGTACAAAGTTGGAACTTGTGTGAAGCTGGTATTTTACCCCAAAATGATTAGGCACTAATTTTGTACATTCTGGCAACGATGGCCATGCTCTACTCATGACCGTAGATCAGTTGGCCCTGGGTATGGTCTGTCTCCGAGTATCTCAGGAGGAAAGCAGGCAGGTTTAGACTACATTCTCTCCCATTTACGTGCCCCTGAATGCAAATCACGCATGTAAACATGAATGGACGCAGCACAGAATCGGTTGGCAGATTAGTGTTTAGCTCCCGACATATGAAAGCTCGTATATAGTGTTGAGACGGGTTTTGTCCTGGAAGTCCCGAACAACACCTGGCTCCGTTGAATAAAAATGAACTATCGTTCGAAAACTATTCACAGACACCAGAATGAGCGTGTTCTCAATAACGTTCACAGGCAGAAATGAACTTCAGTTCACTTTTGCCCAAATATGAACTAGCTCATGAACTTTCATTCATTGAACTCGTTCAGGTACAACACTGCTTCCAGGGTTTGAATGCTGGAGCTGGTGAAAAAAAACCGTCGGTTTAAAAATTGCACTCCTAAAGAATTTGTGTCCATAAAGCAGCCAGACAGGCGCAACCTGTGTAGCTTCGGGTTGTAGTCTATTAGATTTTTAAAAAAAGAATTGTGGCAAACCAGCCTGACTGTTGAGTACGTTCAACAAGTGAAAGCAAAGCAAAAAAAAAAAACAAAGAGGTAACTGCTAACAGGATCTCATATAGTTCAGGGGAGATTACCTGCCAAAAGAGTAGTGTTGTCTTCAAGATGCCAACTGAGGTAAAGTAAGATGGAGTCAAATCAAGACTAGGCTCAAACTTTTATATTTACAGAAATCTATAAAAATGCAAGGAAACAAATGAGTGTTTTCAGGAGCTGAAAATCAGCCGTATCTTTTAAACTGAGCAACAATGTGTTTTAAGAATGTTGCCTTCAAGTCTGGCTTTAATGCACTGAAACAAAAAATTGGAATTTTTGCTCTGCTTTGTTTTAGCGCCTCTCTGTAATTATATTCAAAGGGAGTATTCAGGGGCAGCATGGTGGTTAGTGGTTAGTGCATCTGTCACACAGTCGACGGGTTCTCAGTTTGACTCTCGGCACAGGCCCATCCATCTGGGTTTTGTCCGGGTACTTCAGTTTCCCTGCACATCCCCAAAACATGCTGCTTAGGTTAATTTGAAGACTCCATATTGTCCATTGGTGTGAACGTAAGCGTGAATGGTTGTTTTTCTATATACGCCCTGCAATTGACTGGCGACCAGTCCAGGATGTGCCCCGCCACTTGCCCAAAGAACAAGCAGCATGGAAAGTGGATGGATGGATGGGACAATTCAGAAACACTATTGTCCACTGTTACGTACAACTTGCTTCATTGTTTTCTCCTCATGGTCATTTATCAATACTTTAAAGATTAATAAGGCGGGAAAAGGTCTTGTAGTTGAGTCTTGTATTTCACACAGTTTTAAATTTCACAAACTTCACAACAGTGTAAGCAGTGATAAGTCTCTAGGGCTGGAAACTTTTAAGAACACAAGATTATCAGATGAGGATATGCCATCAGGAAACAATTAAGAAAGTGTGCCTTCTTGAATTTTCCTCAAGTGATAAACTGTTGAACAACCGAAGTATTATACAGTACAGTGGAACTTCTACAGTCCAACACCCCAAAAGTGGTACAACTTAGAGTTCAACCAGAATTTTCTGGAAAAATCTGCCTAAAAGTCAAATAAAACTTGGAATTCAAACCATCCAGTCGTGAGTGGTCAGAGTCAGCAAGAGCTTCTCTTCTGCCTTGAACACTATCAGATGCACTGTGATGTAGCGATGTGTGGGTCGATACTGCAATATTGATACCTCCCATACCAGATCTCTATGCTCTAAAATCGATTCTCACAACCAAATATCAAGACTTCAGTCATTCAAGCAGTAATGTAGGATATTTTACCTGACATTAATAATGAGTGTTCTATAAGGTGCAGTGGTCTATAAGTCACATCTATCATTAACGGGAACAAGTGGAAAGCAACTAATGTTGAGAGCTTTTCTAAATGAAACGCTGTTGGTGGGAACTACATTTCCTTCCACTTGAGTAAGTGTGTAATGCATAAGCTGCTCAGTCAGTCACTCAGGCCATTGATCCCCAATTCAGATTATTATTATTATTTTTTTCAATTGTGGAGGGAACACGTCCGTGACCTTACACGCATGCACACAAAACCGGACGTCACATTGGGCATGTGCACAACTGCAAGGCGGCGTGTTTACAGATGTAAATGCAGCCCTCACAGAGGTCTCGTCATGACGGATTTGTGGAGATTTCAAGAGTTTTGCGCAACCGAAGCCAACATTTTCTTTTATTTATCAGTTCTTTAGCATCTTCTTTTCGCCACTGACTGTTTTCTGCTGCATTTTGTGGCATGTCTGTTTTGTCGAACAATTGTGACGTTTGTCGCCTTTTGATAACGTATGTATAATGTCCATACTCCACTCATGTCGGATACATATTCGATTTACAGTATATCCACATATGAAAGAGGCCTGGGTCGCATATTGAAAAAATCTGAATTGTACTGCTCACTTTGACGTGAAAGGGATCTGATACATTTCACACTGGGCAAAAAAACCCTCCAGTGTGAACATAACCTTAGTCTCAGTCTGACTCTGTATAATTGCATTATGGTCGTGCATAAGGAGGAGTCTTGTGCCAGCTCCAAACGGCCAAGACGCAGTTTGCGATGTTTGTGTAAAAATGGTAAGGAGTTGTGGCAGTACAACAAACTTTGCGAAAACCTTAGGTTCAAACCGCAACATAATATACAAGGCATTGTTTTATGAGCCAGAGTTGCAGACAGAGAAGCAAAGCACAGAGGCGTTTCTTCGGTCCTGCAGGCAGGCACTATCCAGGTACAGAGGGGCAGAATGTGAAACTTTTAGTTTGATGAAAGAAGTAACGAAATAAATACATGCTTCGACAAATAGCTGTATAAATTCAGCTTGGAGTAATAATATGCACATATATGTGAGATAATCTCACAGGTGCAAAAAAGCCTATATGTATTCAGGTCTGTCATTTATGTGTGTTTTTTTCTTTCTTTCTTTCTTTTTTAGCATTTTTTAGTTTTCCATGTACTGCAATAAATAAGAAAATATGGAATGCTAAAGATTTGATTGAAAGGATTTATACTGACTAGTTGTCATTAAATTATCAAGAGTAATTGTGATAAAACAGCCGAAGTGAATTTAAAATAACATTTGATCTCTAAAGTATATCAATTACGATTTACAATAAATATTCTTTCACGATTAAACGAATATTTTAAAATGTAGGTGTTGACAAACTTGTACAATTATTTTGGCATGTATTTATTTGAGTAAATATTTTTTGACAACTTCAATTTGAGATACCCAATATTATTAAACAGCAAGTGTCCTGACAGGTACCTAAATATACTTTCAAATTAAAAATAAATAACATAAATTACTCGTATGTCTTGTGTTTTTCATGAAGCTATGATTTGAAATACACAACTTTTTTTTTTTTTTTTTTAGCTTTTCCCGACACATTAGATGCATTTGCACAATATATCAATATTGCATTGATATTGTCAATACCAGCTAAGATTTTACTCAGTTTTGGACCAGAAAAGAAATCGGTGGTATTGAAAATCACTAGCACTGACCTACATTTACGAACTAAATTCAAATATGTATTCCATTAAATTGTAGTAATTTGTTCCCAACAGTCTATTCTGTTCATTTAGTGTAGATGAAAACTATTTCTTTGTTCAATCACATTTCAGCCTCTATGTGCTGCCATGTCAATCTAAACTGCCCTCTGCCTTCATTTTCAATCAGTTTTCCAATTCATCCTCACAGGGCCGGCCCTCGATGGTTGTGCAGAGCAAAACTCGTTACGGCCAAATTCGACGAGTAAAACACATCTTTAGCCATCAGCACAGATTAATACATTTCATAATCTCTGGTGAGTATGATGGATTTGATGTACGTATTTATCATATTATTAAATAAATATTATTTCCGAACTGCTCGAGGCGATGCATGTGGCTCTGTTGTATGCTGTGTGGTTGCATGAAGAGGTGAATTACGTTGAAGGTCCAGGTACCAAACATACAGCCTCGCAGTGCCACTAAAACCATTGCAATGTTTGACGTCACACGAGACTCACTATATCTTGTGAGAATTCATAACTCCACTCTTAAATTGTATTTTGTAATTACTTTGTGTTTTTCTGTGTCATGCCACCACAAAAGGGTGCCAGTGACAGCAAAGAAGAGACGTAATAACCAGAAATGGAATTTAGGAAAGGTCTGACTGCTCAGTTGAATATGAGCGATATAATTAATTGTACACAGTATACAGTAGCATCTTTCTCGATTAATTTCAGCATTATCTATAAAATGCCACTAAATGAAAGTATCGTTCTGCAAACACTTCCCTCTTCTCTCTAAAATATGTCTGTTGGGTGTCTTCAAAGGGTGAGAAATTTTACTTTATTTTACCTTAATTTAATTTTATTATACTTTGGTTGGCGGCATGGTGAACAACTCCCTCACAGTTCCCAGGACCGGGGTTCAAATCCAGCCTCGCCTGTGTGGAGTTTGACATGTTCTCCCTGTGCCTGCGTACTAAAACATGCATGGTAGGTTGATTGAAGACTCTAAATTTGCTCCTCGGTGCGAATGGTTGTTTGTATATATGTGCCCTGCGATTGGCTGGCGACCAGTTCAGGGTGTACCCCGCCTCTCGCCCGAAGATAGCTGGGATAGGCTCCAGCACACCGTGACCCTAGTGAGGATAAGCGGTACAGAAAATGGATGGATGTATACTTAGAATTAATTTTCCCTGTACCATTAATAAAGGTTTTATGATGGTGGGAGTTTGAGCCTGGAAAAACCTTAATTCACTTTGCATTATATCCATCCATCCATTGTCTGAGCCGCTTCTCCTCACTAGGGTTGCAGGCGTGCTGGAGCCTATCCCAGCTAGAGGCGGGGTACACCCTGAACTGGTTGCCAGCCAATCGCAGGGCACATACAAACAAACAACCATTCGCACTCACAGTCACACCTACGGGCAATTTAAAGTCTCCAATTAATGCATGTTTTTGGAATGTGGGAGGAAACCGGAGTGCCCGGAGAAAACCCACGCAGGCACAGGGAGAACATGCAAACTCCACACAGGCGGGGCCGGGGATTGAACCCGGGTCCTCAGAACTGTGAGGCTGACGCTCTAACCAGTCGTCCACCGTGCCGCCTGGGATAGAAAAAATTATATAAATCAATATGTTGTTGTAGAGTGGTCATAATACAATAAAATATTAAAAGTTAACCACAATTCGTTTTGTGACACTGGTTGGCATTCTAGATTTAATAATAATATATATATATATATATATATATATATATATATATATATATATATATATATATATATATAATTATAAAATCTAGAATTTAGATTTGGCATTCTAGATTTAATAATAATATATATATATATATATATATATATATATATATATATATATATATATATATATATATATATATATATATATATATATATATATATTATTATTAAATCTAGAATGCCAACCAGTGTCACAAAACGAATTGTGGTTAACTTTTAATATTTTATTGTATTATGACCACTCTACAACAACATATTGATTTATATAATTTTCAACAAGTTGAAACAAGTATTGAAAATCTCTGTGACCTCTGCTGACTGTAAAAATTGTTTTAAAAAATGCCGCAAAATTGAACCTTGGTGTGATAAACTATTGAAATTTTACACAGATATGTTGAATGATATCGCACAGGCCAAAAATCCTGGTCAAAGGTAACACATCAGTGTGTCATCAAATACAAGCGCAAAAACAGATTTGATTTGATTTATTTTGTTCGATATTATATATATATATATATATATATATATATAAGATAGCAACACTTAGGCGTAGCGGTTGGCACATCTGCCTAATGGTCAAGAGGTTTTTATTTGTCCAAAAACATGCATGTCAAGTTCACTTGTGGACTCTAAATTGTCCAAAGGTACAGATGTGAGTGTGCGTGTCTATGTGCCCTCCGATTGACTGTTGACCAGTCCCAGATGTGAGCTGGTATAAGCTCCAGTTCACCTGTGACCCTAATCAGCATGAGTGCTGTTGAAAATAGGCGGATGGGACATATTTAAAGCTTCCCACAGCTCCTCATAAATTAAAGAGGCCCACAATAGTCCAGGAACGCTAACATTTTGTAATTCTTAACCCCTCACACAGCACTCTCAGAAATACTTTGTTTGCATTCTGCTTATATGCACTACACAAGGAGTATTCAAACCAGGCCTGGGTTTTCACACTACGGTACTTTCTCCAAAGTTTTGTGTTTCACAGGAGTAGAGTGTACCTGTGAAGAGATTACTCTCCACAGTCCTTTCCGGTGGTTAAATAACACGTCAGTGCGCTTTCCCAACATTTCTGTTTTTAAAATGTACTTTCTACACCAAGTTTAATACATACCGAGTGAAGAATTTCTTTTATGCATGTGATTATGTGTGACATTACATGTCATTGCACATAATGGAACAATTTCCTTTAGTAGCTATTGAGGCTGAAAACGAGCAGAACAAAGCAAACCTCAAAGTTTTTCAAGCTCAGCAGTGACGAACACGGACGAGGTCCTTAGATTAATTCAAAGCCACGTCCACCCGGGGACACAGCGATGCCAATTCACTTGCTTGTCAACAAGCGAAGAAGGGGAACCAGATGGGAAGTTGTTTCTGTGGCTTTTAAATCAGCAGATGCAACAACAGCTCTATACGTAACAGACCAGGATGGGGAAATGTGACTGAAACGGGCCCAAAGACCTCTCCGACACACAATTATTTCCTGAGTTTCTGCGTCTGGCTTTCCGGCTTTTAACATTTGGGCACCCCCCCATTTGTATGTGTTTATTTATATGTGCACGCACGGTACTTTGCGCTTGTGTGTTTCGGATGTGGGCCGGTGTGTATTTGTTCCTGAAGATGCAGGAAGTACCCAGGTAACACGCCTGCTGCTTTTTAAAGAGTATGGATGAAAGGATGGGAAAGAAAGACACAGTGTTGAACAATGAGACCAGCAGCTGGCCATGTTGATCATTACATTCACGGGAGGAAAACATTGCTTTGACCTTTGACCATGCAAGGACACTTTGGAGGCCAAGAGGGTCGATGTGTCATAATCCATCCATCCATTTTCTGAACCGCTTCTCCTCACTAGGGTCGCGGGAGTACTGGAGCCCATCCCAGCTATCATCGGGCAGGAGGCGGGGTACACCCGGAACTGGTTGCCAGCCAATCGCAGGGCACATACAAACAAACAACCATTCGCACTCACAGTCACACCTACGGGCAATTTAGAGTCTCCAATTAATGCATGTTTTTGGGATGTGGGAGGAAGAAACCCCACGCAGGCACGGGGAGAACATGCAAACTCCACACAGGCGGGGCCGGGGATTGAACTCAACCCTCAGAACTGGGAGGCTGACGCTCTAACCAGTCGTCCACTGTGCATCCCCAAAATAACTAAATACATACATTACTCAAATAAAATTGTTCAGTTTGACATGGAAAAACGAATTATCGTTATATATCTATATTTAGTCATTGATGATGTAGTGGTGCATTCGGTCGGTCAGCATAATGCCAGCAAAAATAAAAAAAACTGCAACAAAAATACTACTGGTGAGCACAGCATTTGACAGACGTCTAGAAAAAAACGCTAAAATTTAGGGAACTACTTGTTATTGTGCGGATTCCATGAATCTATGAGCAAACCTTTATTTGATTGTCATTTTTTAACTGTACTGTATTTCCTACAGTTTCAGAGAAGCACGTTGGCTTTTACTATGAAATTTGTTTTTAGCGTAACCCGGAAACAAATCAATTTTATGCTCGTGAGTTGTTTTCCCCACATAACCTGGACAGCAAATATTGTGCACATTTAGTCTCGTAGACACGTATTGCTATTTTGTTATATTTGTCTTACGGTCAAAACAAAAAACGGCATTGTGAGAAGGGTCTCGTAAGGTTAGCACGACAGCGGGGAGTTCCAAGTCAACAGCGAGGCTACGTTGCTCTTCTCCAAGTGGACTGTTAGCACACAGGCTAACTGGCGAATTTGCTGTCAAATTGGGTCCAGGCAGGACGGAGACGACATGTCCTGCGGTTTATTGGAGTTTTGTCGTCTCCAAGAGCTCAAGGCGGTCAGGGATTATTTGTTCCACGATCAAACTGAGCCAGCGGAGAAGAATCAAACAGGTAATCGACATCATCATAATTGACGGTGGAGGCTAACTTCTTCTGTCTCTTCCGGGATATAACGCAGGGGCAAAGTAAACTATTCACTTTCAGAGTTAAAATACGTCTTTCTTTTTTGGGACACACACACATGCAAATATACTTAATAGCAGGCAGTACGAGTGTCTCTGGCGTTGAAATGAGCTGTTTACGTTCCTCCTCAGTCGCAGAAAATGAACTATCGTGGGACACCTCTGACTGGGAAACAGCTTGGGAAAGCGACAAGAGCAAAGAGCAAGAAGCCACATCGGCCTCATCGGTTTGTCATGTCGTTTTTCATCATCTTTCAATCACATTTTGGTGACCTGCATTGTTTAGTGGCAGATGTATTTGAGTTCACCTGCAAAAATGTTGTTGTTTTTTGATGGATTGATTCAATCCCTGTGATCAATTAAAAGAGAAAATGACAGCAAGGAAGAGAATGTTGAATAGTCGTATTTCTTCAATGAGTACCTGATAACAAGTAATAAACCATCCAACCATTTTCTATAGCATTTGTCCTCATTAGGGTTATGGTTAACCCGAATGCCTCAGAGTTGAAAGATTCTCTGCCGGAATCTCAGCACACACCCTCCGTTATCGGGTATGCATGTTTTCCCTGTGTTTTCTCTAAGAACTTTGGCTTCCTCCCATATCCTCGAAACATACTTTTGAGGTTAATTGAAGACTCTAAATCAGGGTCGTCCAAATGCTTTTTTTCCACAGGACATATACAGAAATTTCTTCAGATGCAAGGGCCACTTTAACATCCTTCCCTTTTGATTTATTATACATGCTAAAACCAATCCATCAAGCAATTACACAATGCAGTATCTTCTTTTACTTTCACCTTATTCCGTTAGGGGCCGCCACAGCGCGTCAAACTTTTCCATGTAAGCCTATCTCCTCCATCCTCCTGTCTAACACCAACTGCCGTCATGTCTTCCCTCAATACATCTATCAACCTTCGCTTTGGTCTTCCTCTAGCTCTCTTGCCTGGCAGCTCCATCCTCATCACACTTCTACCAATATACTCACTCACTCTCCCCTGGATGTGTCCACCTTTAACTTCTCTGTCACACCTACAGCACACCTCACCAGTGTTCTGCTGCCCTCATACATGTCCTGTACTATTCTAACATACTTCTCTGCCACTCCAGACTTCCGCATGCAGTACCACAGTTCCTCTCTGGGTACTCTGTCATTGGCTTTCTCTCGATCTACAAAGACACAATGCATCTCCTTGTGACCTTCTCTATACTTTTCCATCAACACCCTCAATGCACATAATGCATCTGTGGTACTCTTTCTAGGCATGAAACCATACTGTTGCTTGCAAATACTCACTTCTGTCCTGAGTCTAGCCTTCACTACCCTTTGCCATAACTTCATTGTGTGTCACATCAACTTTATTCTTCTATAGTTTCCCAGAGCTCTGCACATCACCCTTGTTCTTAAAAATGGGCATCAGCACACTTTTCCTCCATTCCTCAGGCATCTTCTCAACTGCTAGAATTCTGTTGAACAAAGCTGGTCAAATACTCCACAGCCACCTCCCCTAGATGCTTCCGTACCTCCACACGAATGTCATCAGGACCAACTGCCTTTTCATTTTTCCTCCTCTTTAGTGCCTTTCTAATATCCCCCTTACTCATCATTGCTTCTTCCTGGTCTACCACACTTGACTCTTCTACTCTTCTTTCTCTTTGATTTTCCTCATTCATCAACTCCTCAAAGTATTCTTTCCATCTATCCAGCACACTATTTGCACCAATCAACACATTTTCATTTCTATCCTTAATCACCCTAATCTGCTTCACATCCTTCCCATCTCTATCCCTCTGTCTGGCCAACCTGTACAGATCTTGTTCTCCTTCTTTAGTGTTCAACCTAGCATACATGTCATCATATGCCTATTGTTTGGCCTTTGCCACCTCTACCTTTGCCCTACGCCGCTCCTCCATGTATTCGTTTCTCCACTCCTCAGTCCTTTCAGTGTCCCACTTCTTTGCTATCCTCTTTCCTTGTATGATTTCCTGTACTTTGAGGTTCCACCACCAATTCTCCCTCTCCCCTTTCCTACCAGAAGATACACCAAGTACTCTTCTGCCTGTTTCTCTGATCACCTTGGCTGTAGTGGCCCAGTCTTCTGGAATCTCCTCCTGTGCACCGAGAGCCATTCTCACTTCTTCCCGAAAAACTCAGCAACCTCCTTCAGATTACATCATCTGCACAAGATGTAATCCACCTGCGTGCTTCTACCTCCGCTCTTGTAGGCCACCCTATGTTCCTGCCTCTTCTGGAAGGAAGTGTTCACTACAGTCATTTCCATCCTTTTTGCTAAGTCTACCACCAACTGTCCCTCGAGGTTCTTTACCTGGATCCCCAACTTCTTCATCACCCGTTTCCTTCACCAACATGTCCATTAAAATATGCACCAATCACGACTATCTCTCTGTCTGGGATCCTCAGAACTACTTCGTCTAGCTCCTTCCAGAATTTCTCTTTCACCTCTAAGTCACATCCTACCTGTGGGGCATAGCCACTAATCACATAATGCATAACACCCTCAATTTCAAGTGTCACCCTCATCACTCGATCTGATACTCTTTTCAGATATTCTTAGCTAACTCTTCTTTAAAATAACCCCTACTCCATTTCTACACCATAGTAAAATAATTTGACCCCTGCACCTAAATTTAGTTAGTTAGCTCGATATAAAACCAATGTATAAGTAGTAGTAGTTTTTAGCGGTGTTGCAACATTCCCGTTTTTGACACACACACTTTTTTTTTTCAATATAATTGCGGGCCGTGTAAAATTTTATTTTTACTGTATGCCATGGGCCGCAAATAGCCCCCAAGCCATAGTTTGGATACCCTGCTGTGAATGCCTGTTTGTCTATATGAGCCATGCGATAGACAGGCGACCAGTCCAGGGTGTACCGTGCCTCTTGCCTAAAGTCAACTTGGATAGCTCACCCGTGACCCTCATGACGACAACCGCTCCAAAAAATGGATGGAGGAAGTGAAAAATATTCTGTTGCTGTTGCCTCAAGGTGTTATTAGTGTTATTGTTTCTCCATTAGAGTGTTATTGTTTCCCCATTAACCTATAGGTGGAGGAAACCACAGAGCTTAGTGGACTCTGGCTTCAGGATTGCATCGTATCCCTGTCCCCCTGCTCAGACCTGCTAGTGGTGGCTCGTGAACAAAAGGCTGTCTTTCTCTCAGGTCAGATGTCGACACGGACACACAAGCCTCTTTCAAGTGGAAATCACTTAAAATTGCTGCATCAGAGCTGTAACAGAAGACACAGACACCATTTATCCACCGGTGGCTTTTATACCGAACACATTGTTGCTGCGTGTGTATACGGCATCCCGCCATCAGATTACATCAGTGACTGATAGCCGTACAAGCATGCAGTGACATTAGACGTGAAATACAAATAGACAGAAACAATTGCTTTCAGCACACCAGGATGGGATAAGTGAGTGTCGGGTGTTGATCTTTACAACTCTGTCCTGGCAATTTCCAGAAAAAAAGGTAGATAAATCATCTCTTGCTCGACAAAGAAGTTATATTTGGATGATTGTGTACAGCTAAGTGGCGAACAGATGGTGGTGGCAGAGAAGAGATGACCCTGGCTGTGTCTTGGAGTGGAATACTCAGCACTGAAGAAGGGTGAGATGATTCTCATTTTTGATAGCGTCAACACACGTTTTTCAATTTGTAACTATGACACGTTTTTCAATTTGTAACTATGGTGTATTCTATTTAGAATATTAAGATGGAAAAAACTGTACTATAACATTTTGATTCTGAAAGAAAACTCCACGTTCTGAAAGAACAAATCTGGTGCCGTTAAGCGCTGAAAGCTTTTTGAGGGCTAGTTATTATGTAACATGCAGCTCTTCAATTAAATATAATTTAAGATATGAAGATAAAATGTGTGTGTCCTCAAGTTTGAATGTTTAAGATTGCACAGGTTTATGTTACGATTTGGATTATTGATGATAGTTCTTTATTTTTTACTTTATTTTTTTTTTTGGTTGCTAGCCAGTGAGATAACATTTCAATCCAAATGACACACAGCCAATAACAAGGCTTATACAAGTGGTTTATGTCGGTTTTACTGCATGCATGTGTTGATATGTGCTCCACGCAGTTCAATAATTAAACATGATTTAAAGAAATAAATGTCAGGGTTACTGTACAATTTCTCTTGGCAGAGAGTGTGTGAGCAGCACCATCTGTATACCACTGGCAAGCCAGAAAAGGTATTTCTTGAAAAATGTGTAATTTCTTGTCTCGGTGGTCAATGGTAGGTACTGTAGCCTGATAGCATGTGCGTATGTCTGTTTTTTTGTAGGAGCTCCACTGGGCGACCTGACTGGACATGTGTTGTTGTGGGTTTCACTTCTGGCCATGTCCGGTTCTACACAGAGGTACAGTAATTCAAATTCCGTCACCTCCAGATTGATTGTTGCTTTGTGATACTGTTACATAGAAGGAAATCAATGTATATTTTGTCATTTATATTAGTGTCTTTTTTTCATTTAATGTAATATGTAATATTTTTCATTAGAATGGGGTTCTGCTCCTGGCCCAATTGCTTCACGAGGACCAAGTTTTAAGGCTAAAGTGTCGCACATATGAGATCCCTCGCCATCCTGGTGTTACTGAGCAGGTTGGAGATCAGTGAAATAGTGTATTTTTGTTTTCCCGATTTATCTTGAATTAATGAAACGTTCTTCGGCACGATCACTAATAGTAGGCACTAACATTTTCGATCCCAGCATGAAGAGATAAGCATCCTTTACCCTGCTGCACTGGTCACCATAGATGGTTTCAGCCTCTTCCAGTCCCTACGCGCTTGCCGGAACCAGGTTGCAAGAGGTATCTCTGTGTGTGTGTGTGTGTGTGTGTGTGTGTGTGTGTGTGTGTGTGTGTGTGTGTGCGCGTGTGTGTGCGCGTGTGTGAGCGCGTGCGCGCGTGTGAGCACGTGTGCATGCGACGCATGCGTGCGTGACTGTCATCTGGTTGGGCAGTTGAAGCACAGAGTTATGTATAGTGGGGTGCACAATATTGGAAAAAAATGACATTGCAATTTTTTTTCAAACCTGCAATATATGTTGCGATGGGAAATAATACAGGATCAGTGTTGGGAAAGTTCATTTTCCACGTGAACTTGTTCAAAGTTCAATTCATCATTCAAAAAATTAACTACTTCACTTGATTATTCATAATTAAAAATTTTGAACCAAGTTCACCAGTCCCAATACAAACTAGTTCATAGTGCTTTTTTTTTTCTCTTCAATATATTGCTGACGGTCTATTACCCTCAAAATACTGGCATTTCATGTCCCCACTGTTGCCACCCATTCAGTCCACGCTAGTGGCCAGCTGCAGCTTTCACCCTACGATCTCAAAAACATCAGTGAAAACATGTTGCTTCAATGGGCTTTTTAAAATGAGGAATTAAACAAAAACAGGACTTTTGTCCTTTAATATGCAAACACAAATACGCAACACAGTATGACAGTAACGATGGTGAAAGGACATTAATAGCTTTGCATTACTTGTAGCTCTGGCTGACTATATTAACAATATGTATCTACTGTTGAATTACAAAGCAAAACACATTCCATATTATCACAATGTGATCGTACAGTCTTGTAAGTAAAGCATTCTGATACAAATAATAATTTTCCTAGTAATCCATTTGTACAATTATGGACTGTGTAACAAAAGAACAAATTCTCTCCCATTTACGCAGTGTCCCTGAATGCACCTTGCACACTCAGCAGCTGTCTAGTTTCATTCTGAAGAGTGAAATAGGAAATGTAGCAGGCGTGCATTCTTTCTATTTGCATGTCCAAACACGTCCCTCCGCTAGTCACTTTTAACATTACAGTTAAAATAAACACCAACATCGCAGCAGACATCGCGATGAAGATTGTCAGACAAAATATCGGGCAGCCCTAGTTATGAATGTTACAATTTTGTGTATTAAGAATGTTCTCTTTATTTGCTAGCCAAGGGGAAAAGTGTAAACCACGAAGAATTTTTACATAAGTAAATCCAGTAACAAGGCTTTTGCAAGTGCTCTGTGTGGGTTTGAGTGTACACTTGCCTCCCTGGGTGAATTATGACCAATCATTAAAATATGAATTATGCCTGCAACCTAAAGGGGAAACTGGATAATGAAATTACTGTTTCACGGTTTCTGACAATACTGTCTTTTTAAAGCTTTTTATGACGTCATTAGATTCTACTATCCCTCTTTATGTTCTTGTATCTTCTTTATGCTCGTCTTGTAGCGGCAGCTGCTGGTAGTGATGTGATTCAGCCTCCTCCCCTGGCCTATAAGAAGTGGGCTCTCCAGGACATGGACACTATTGTAGACCACTGTAGTGTGGGTAAGTCTTATCACTGAAACTCATTGACAGTCCTGTGGCAAGATCTTGGGTAATCATAGATTTGTTGTTGTAGCAATTATTATAATGACTATATATATTTAGGCAAAAAGTCTGATCTTGCCAAAAACTACAGTTTAATATGTCACAAACAGTAATATCGGTATAGCAGGCATGGCCTTGTACTCAAGCACCAAAGTTACCTAATATCTAAAAAAATATATTGAACAAAAAGATTTTTCAATTGCGAGAGCCTTTGTTGTCTCAAACCTAAAATGATATTGGAAAAACATGCTGTTTTTAAAAGAATAAATTATTTTCAAGGAAAATATTTTACTGCTTACAGTCGTGAGCTGCGGGATTCCATAGTTAAACCAAATTAAATGATCTCGTTATAAATATATTGCTTTGAACATCCTACCTCAAGTGCAGTGATGTCAATGTATGTGGGTTAAGAAGAATATTTTACTTTAATACTACTTTAATATTTTACTAGTTACTTTCTTCATTTGGTAAATCTAAATTGGGCTTTCACTTCACTGAGAGGATATACTGTATTCCAATGGGGTGCGTGTTAATCTCGTTCACACAAATGCACACACACACTCACACAACAGAATTTGCACATTCACTTTTTTATTACATTTTTTTTAAGTGGTACAGAAAATTGGATATTTGTTTATTTACTTATTTATTTTGTCCTGTTCAGCTGTTAGGTCAAGCAGAAAGGAGGATCTGTATCCCTTTTATGCCGGAACAGTTTTACTCTGTCACAGTGGACTTTTTAAGATGCCACTGTGGACTTTTTAAGATGCCACTGTGGTTTCTTTGTATTCTGATGGATATTTGTTGAGAATTAGTCATTCAGTCGAACAGAACAAAGTTTTTAAAGGGGAGTGACAGAAACAACAAAAAGGAGAGAGAGTGAAAAGGCAACCCTCACCCAGCGACTATTTATTGAGAATTACAGTCGTTCAGTCGAACATAGCAAAGTTTTTAAAGGGGAGTGACAGAAACAACTAAAAGGAGAGAGAGTGAAGAGGTAACGAAATAATATAGGAAAAGAAGACAATACAAGACAAGACACTAGCTGTAAATAAGATGAGGAAAGTCAATCATATACCTAGTAAAATGACACATTAGCATCGGGACCGGACAGGCCAGGTACAGAAGCGGAAGCATGCAGGACAGAGGTCGTGGACCCAACTACAACTGAAGTGTCATGGGAGTGGCTATGTAAATTATAAACATCTATAGGACCAGAGTGTAAGTGAGGGGATGCATAAGAAATTTGCATAGGTATGTGATTTGTTGCAATGAGTGAGTTGCCCCACACCCAGCGAATAAGTCCCAGGGGTGTGTGTCTGCGAACACATGCAAGTCAATTGACACCGTTTCGCATGTGCAATCACTGTCAGAAGGGTCCTGTAAGTGCTGTGCCTGCACCATGGGGGCTCAGGACCCCACCCCATCCAATCGGGAGGCGGGGTCGGGCCCAGGAGCCCACCCGAGAGCAGCCGGATGGACGGGTCACCTCCCACCCTGAGGAACCCAGGGTGGTTCACCAGCCCCACCAAGGTACCTCGAAAACCGGAGGGGCCTAAGGGGCAGGGCTGCCGGGCATTGTTGCCCCCAGCCAAACCACCCCCACACCCAAAACCCGCTGGCCTCCAGAGATAGGTGTATATAATGCATTAAAAGAAAGGGGATGAGTGTGAGTCATGCATTAAAATCTTGGGGAGCAGGCAGGGCGGAGGAGCAGGGCAGCCCGACGGGGAAACAGCACTGACGTACTCAAACCCGGTTCGACACCCGCATTCTCCAGACCCCCCACCTTTCCCCCAAGAAAACCCTGAGTATGTGTGTGTGCCTGGGTGTGACTAGTGAAAACATATTTGCAGCACCCGCTACCCGCCCCCGAGTGCGGGAGGTGGACCGGCCCCCAGACCAGGCAGGGACAAAACCCCACAGCAAGCCCCACTGTCCTGTATCAGCGAGACAGTCCTGGAAGACAGTTGGTCTAACCTTGGACTGATGAACATCAAGACTTCTAGAGATACTTTTGTAACCTTTTCCAGCTTCATACAAGTCAACAATTCTTAATCTTAGAGAGTGAGGCATGGTACACATCAGGCAATGCTTCTTGAGAGCAGACCCTTCTGACCTAGTGTGTATTATTGTAATTTAGTTGATCAGACCACCATTTATGACCAATGTATGCAGAAATTTAAGAAATTCCAAAGGCTTCACATACTTTCTCCTCCCACTGTATTGTATAGCTTTGAGGGACTGCATCTTTAAAGGTTTAATTATCCCGCTTGGTTGCACAGTAGCACTTTTGTGTATTAGAATGAATGTCTTGGGGGAAATCTCCAAGCTGCCCAGTGGTATACATTGTCATTCTTTAGTTATTTTAGATCTGGAGGCAGTTAAAATACAATACTTGTTTCTGAAAAGTTCCTTTCTTAAGACACATGCCATCGTATGTGTCACTGTGTTTTTTTTCACAGGACTTAATGAAAGGTGTGATGATGTGCTGTTTTCCTTGGAATCCACACCCAGAAAAAAACATAATTACATTGACTTATTTTTATGTACAATGCGCAAATATAATCATTTACTTGAGTTGCTTAATCACCTGCATCCTACTTCTGTTGGATTGAATAACCCCCTCCCCACATATCCTTCATCTCACTAGGTGTCATGACACTCAATGTGTTTGATCAGATGAAGAATGCCTCTGTTTTGGGGGGATTTAATGCTTCGGTCAAAGGCAGCCCTCCTGCCATGAGCCAGTACGTCACTGTAGGAGGGGGCCCATACACTGGCTTTTACTATGCGGTAGAGGTGAGCCATGACAGCAATTACAGCACTTTCCAGTATACACTTGTGGAAAAATATTGAAATTACTGCAATAAAAAAATGGGATAATACTCGTCACTGTGTGTCCTCAGGGAAGCAGCCAGCCTCTTCTCTCTCATGTGGCTCTCGCTGTGGCCAGTAAACTTACATCAGCCCTCTTCAGTGCTGCCAGGTGTGGAAGCTTTTGAATTCATATGCAAAATGAACACACGCACAAAAATCAATGCGCTTAAAATGGTAAAAAGGTTGTCTCAATGATAAATATAACTGTACTAATGACCCCAGCTCAATGTTTGCAATGTGTTATGTCTCTTTGTGTCTGTGATTGCTTCTCCCCCATGTGTACACACTTGGGTATAAGACTGACTGCTGACAATACTCAAACAAACACAAGCAATCCTCCTGCTTGTGTCCAATTTTATTATTTTGTGTGTGACTTCACTCCCTCCTGTTTTTTTTTTTTTTTTTTTTTTTTTTACTTTTTTGTCTTGTCTCTCTGCTCATCTTTCAGTGGATGGCTGGGATGGAGCAAGAACAAGAACGAAGATGAGACTGTCCAGAAACACAGGTCCAAGGTGGAGCCTGCAACACCCCTGGGGATCAGGTGCTATTCTCATAATTTCAAATGAATAAAAATTGGACTCCTATTTTGGGTGTGGTAAATATTGTATTAATAAAATGAGGTTTGTTGGTATCCAGTTTTTATCCTGACCTCTCTCATTCAGATTTGGTCTCCCAGACTCTCGCCGCCATGGTGAGTCCATTTGCCTGTCCCCTTGTAACACGCTGGCCGGAGTAACTGATGACTTTGGTCGAGTCACACTGCTGGACCTAAACAGAGGAATTGCAATTCGCATGTGGAAAGGTGAGGAGAAAGCAGAAGGAGAATAACCATGCTAAAGAAATGGTGATACAGTATGTTGTCAATACCATTGTTTCAATATACCGATACCTTGTAAATGGGATCTAATTTAATACGAAGACTTGGGAAGGAGGGACAACTTTATCTATCCCTTGTCTTCATTTTCTTTTGCTTGCTTATTTATTTGACCATGTCTTAGGTTGCATTTTTTTCTCTCAAAAGCTTCCCCTCAAGCTTTGATTTTTATTCTTTCATACTCCTTGTTACACATTCAAAATCTTGACTCATTTTTAAAAATCATTGTAGTCAAAATAATGATTATTATTTTATTTGTATCTAAACACACATTGAATCATTTGGAAGTCCCCCACTGTTGGTATTAGTTTCATACTACACAATAATAATAATAATAATAGCGATGCACCAAAATTTCAGCGGCCGAACAGTTGGCCGAAATTAGACCAAAAGTGCATTTTCGGTTTCAGAAAAACTTTTGTCACCAAAATAAAACTGCTGAACTAATAACAACATATTAACAAAAAAAATAAATGTCTTTATTACGGCAATAATTGTTATTTGCATGTCACATTCAATTGTGGGAACAAACGTGGCTTTATGGTCATTATGCTAGCGGCTAGTCGACACTGCAGCGTCCCTATTGTCGCCCGAGCTTGCTGCTTTCCGCTGTTGGGCTACTAAGGTAGAATGCTTGTTGCATGCTATGTAGGGTTGGGCATCGAGAATCATGAACCGATTGGAACTGGGACTAACATTCCTGTTCTCCCGGAATTGTTCAAATTAAAAAATGTAAATTATAAAGAATCCCGATTCAAATGTTCATTTTAGTTTATGTTGCGGGGTGCTTAGAAAATGGATGATTTTCATAATTTGGACACTTTTAATTTAACCCATGCAAACTTTTTTGACCGAATCGGAATCCTGATTGGAATCGCTTTAATTCAAGCGATGCCCAACCTAATCGTATGTATTTGCGCCACCTCAGCTCCCTACGAGCTACAGCTAACGTGGCCAAATACGACGCCAAGCTCTTGAGGCGAACATGGCTAAATACGATGCCGAGCTGTGGATGCGAATGTATACATCACATCCATTCTCAACACAGCATAAGTCACTAATCATCGCCTCCATGACAGCGAATAAACTACATTCTGACAAGTATGGTTATCAGAGGGAGGGAGGATAAGACGGGAGACAGACGGCAGGGAAGCCAGTTGCTAAGATATCGTGACAGGCCATGTGAAAACATGGTGGCTTGCTACCTACCAGATTTCCCAGCGTGCATAGCACCGT
Organism: Phycodurus eques; assembly: GCF_024500275.1. Taxonomy (NCBI): domain Eukaryota; kingdom Metazoa; phylum Chordata; class Actinopteri; order Syngnathiformes; family Syngnathidae; genus Phycodurus; species Phycodurus eques. The sequence goes on along the minus strand of NC_084538.1, from coordinate 17,826,884 downwards.
TGTGTAGTAGTTAAAATGCTGTTTCACTTGAGATACAGTTACTGTATGCCAGCATGCGACTCCAACTCATGCCACAATAAGCAACGATTTGGTTGATGTAATGAGTAAATTTTCTTCATAAAAGAGGCTTCAGGCTGTTAATTGCTACCACTAGTTCGACTTTACTGTCAAACTAACCATACAATTACACGTGTAGTTGAAACAGCCACAAAGCCTCCATCAACCATACAATGGGAAACACCACATAGCCAGTCACACAGGCTAACAATTAATATAACACAAAAAAAAATAAAATTAAATAACGCCAGCTTGGTGTTTAAAAGAATTTGAAGCTGTGGAGAAAAGATCCATTTTACGCAGCAGAAAAGTTGGGTAGATACGTCTGCAGAAGACGCGAGCCATTGATGTGGAGGATTCACTCAAAAGCAGATCGGAAAGCATACCATTAAAGAAGAACTGAATGTCATGAAGGGTGCAAATGTTGTTACTATGTTTTTTTTTTTTTACACAATACCGTACTGTTGAGTGTAAGTTTTATTATTAAAAGACGTAAAAGAAAAGTTTTGGCCATGCAACCGCTGACAAGCCACAAAGATGTAGAGCCTTCCTGTTCACAACAAGGACCATGAGAGGGCTGGGGTCAAGTGAGGAGAGGGGAGGGAGAGAAAGTGAGAGAGACACATTTAAAGGTATAGCCATGCAACTTAAACCCGTGTGTGTGTGTGTGTGTGTGTGTGTGTGTGTGCGTGTGAGTGAGACTGTTGGCTTGATTAAACTACATAAAACCAGTTAATATCTTTACATTCTCTTCTATTATGTTTTTATGACTATATTTTACAATATACTGCTACTTTTTTGTTAAAATGTTTTAAAAAGTGGTGTGGTTTGGGAGGACTGACAGGGATTAAATTGCATTTCCATTCATTTTGATGGGGAAATATGTTTTGCGATACGAGTGTTTAAATTTAAGAGCATGGTCACAGAACGGATGTGACTCATATCTCAAGGGACCATTGAATATATAATTAATAGCATACATATGTTAAACAAGGGATTACTGTATTTTGGTAGTGCCTGGCAAAGGATTGGATTGTCTCAGGGGAAATGAGTTATTCAAGATTTTCCTTGCCCGGTTGATGAGTTGGACAGTGTTTTTAGTGTCTTTTGGTCATGCAAATCTATTTACTGAAAGGTTACAGAGATGCCCAGCTGGGTTGGCTGCATGTTCCAGAGGATCGAGTCAGTCGGGAATGTTCCGCCTCATCTTCCCTCACCAGACGCCATGCGCTGTTTTTGGTTATTTACGCTCCTCGCAGAGGGATCCTAGAGATATGGGCGATGCAATATGGACCTCGAGTGGGTGCATTCACTGTCGGGAAACACTGCAGGTACACACAAAAACATTTTCATTAGTGCATATTTGATACCACTCTGCATTGCTTAGGATCTTAGTGTGTATTCACCTCCAGGTTGCTGTATGCTGGTTACCGTCTGTTAGGGGTGAACCGTGTGACCAGTCAGGGCTGGAAGATCCACACCCATCAAGTATGTTTGCTGGATCCCGTCACAGGAGCCCTAAGGACTGTGAATGTTCCCTTCCACCTGGCCCTCAGGTTGTTCCACTAAAATTGAGTACATGTGCACACACTAGTTAACATCAATACATATGTAAAACATACTGCAAAACACACACACACAGTTGGTAAATGCACACGGGCAAAGACCTTAATTCTTGGAGGCATGTACTATGGTCTGACAAAACTAAAATTGAAATGTTTGGCCATAACGAGGATCGTTAAGTTTCGAGGAAAAAGCGGAAAGCTTGCAAGCCTCTGAACCCTAGCCCAACTGTGAAATTTGGGGGTGACAGCATCGTCGGGTTGTATTGGACGAGTGCACGTGACAAAATGGATGGCATCAGCCAGGAACTTAAACCTTGGGCGCAAATGGATCTTCCAAATGGACAATGCTGCCAAACTGGTTACAAAGTGGCTTAAGGTTAACAAACTGTTAACAACAACTGTAGCAACAGTTTTTTCTCAATCCTTTCAGATTAATCAAATTCTTATGTATTTGCATAGTTTCCCCACTTTAAGTTCATCAAACGAATGTCAATATCAGACAAATATTACCCAAGTAAACTTTAAAAGGCCTTTTTTAAATGTTGATTGCATTTATTAAGGGGGGAAGAAAACAATTTGAAGTTACCTGGCCCTGTGTGTAAAAGTAATTAACCCCTAATCATTAATTAATTGTGGCTAATCACAATGTTTGGTTAATTTTCACTGATCACATTCAATCCTGATTACTTCCAGACCTGTGCAATCAAGAAATCACTTAAACAGGATCCCTCCTGACAAAATCAAGTCAGCCAAAAGATCTAAAAAAGCTGCAACAAAATGACACAATCCAAAGAAATTCCTAAACAGTCGAGAAATAAAGTGATTGACATCTATCAGTCTCGAAAGGGTTACAAAAGCCATTTAAAGCCTTAGGATTTCAGTGAGCCATAGAGAGAGCCATTATCCTCACTTAGAGAAACTATGAACAGTGGTGAACATTCCCACGAGTGGCCGGCCTACAAAGATTAACCCAAGAGAACGGCAGTGACTAATCCAGAAGGCCACAAAGGAACTCAGGACAACTTCTAAAGAACTGCAGTCCTCTCTTGCCTCAGTTAAGGTCAATGTCCTTGACACAACAATAAGGAAGAGACGGTAGATTTGAATAGTTTTTTTTTTCTTTAATTAATAAAAATCACAATCTAAAAACTGCATTTCATGTTTAACTGAGTCATCTTTTTTTTATATACTTATGTTTGATGGTCTTAATCATTAAAGTGGGAAAACGATGCAAAGAATTTGAGAAGGGGGCAAATACTCTGCGTGCGTCCGTGCGTGTGTGTGTGTACACAAACACAGACTCCGCCTCCAGAGGTTTTTCTTTGTAGTTTAAAAGGCTTCACTTTAACCAGGCTCCCTCAACCCGGGTTGGTTTTCCACCTGTCGGTGCCTTCTTTTTAGCGAGCTACCTAGCTAATTAGATGGGTTCTCGCCAGCTAGATCTCGGCATCTCCCGCGCCGTGTTGGATCAACTTTCTCCAATTCATTCTGGTGCAGTCGCCATCCACCTCGACGATGGCTCCTTTCTGGGTTTGTTTGTAGCGCTGCCTTGAATATCTGTGCAGCTCCTCGCCCTCGGCTTCCGTGGAGTTCTCGGTGAAGGGTTTTAATTACAACTGCGCACATGTGCAGAAACTCTGCGCAGTAAGTCCAAATGGCGTTTGCCATAAACATCGGCTAAAAATCGTGAAATATTTTGTATCTTTTTAAGTAAATGTAGCATGGCAGCAGTTGTAGCTCTTCTCTGAATAAAATAAGTAGTATGATGTTCTGAGATTTGTTCTCATTCAAGTCAGAAAATTCTGATTTACAAATCGCTTTTCCACGCCCACTCGAGTCCCAATTCGAGTCACCACCAATTCGTGAAGAGCCGTAGTATGTACAGTAATTACACTTTATGAAACCAAATCATTTCTTTACATTGTTTTATATCACGAAGTGCTATTTTTTTGCTTATTAAGAACGTGACAAAAACATTTTGGTGTTTTAATTTCAATGGGGAAAAATTAGATCTCGGGGTAAATTGAGCTTGGTCATGGGATGACTTTAAACTCGTAAGTCTAGGTTCCACCATCAACTAACCAGTACTGTCGTTTTCTTCCATAATGTGTGGGTGTTTTCCAGCACAATTGTTCAACACTTATTAAATTAATTCTAAAGACTGAAAGCATATGAAGGCAAGTGAGCTGGAAGGTTCTGCACTTTTAAAGAAGGGTGACACAGTTAAGAAACCTGTTTAGAATAATTACCGGTACTTTCCTGGTTACTCACATTCAGGCCTGCCATCTTATTTTTGTGATATACAAAGATAGTTGGAATGATTTGAATGAATTGTGTTCGTTTCAGCGACAAGAAGAGTGAAGGAGCCAAAGATATGCATTTGTTAAAGAAAGTGACAACAATACTCAAGAACAGAGATATGGAGCCTGGTGAGCGATTATTCTTGATTTATAATTAGAAGAAAAAAAGAGGTTGCATAATAGTTAGGAATAAATTTGTGCTCAAGGGGAAGTAATGTGTATGTCTCTGGGGCATGTACCGATTTGTAGGAGTCTTGCTGGTTAATGCTCTTGATTAAAGGCATTTTAATTATAACCTTTTTTGTTGATATTCTGTCTCCCTGTTAAAATAATCCTGCTTTGAGACCGTTCATGTTCATGTCATTTTATGTGGGCAGGGCATCAAATAATTATTTACCCTACTTAAGGTTAAGTGACCATTAGTCTTTGATTAGGCTTTGTAAAATCATTGATACTTAGTTTGATGATTTATCTTTTCAGATATTTTGGAGAGTGAGGCCAAAGGCATGCTGCTGGATATCAAAAACTCCTCCATTCAAAAACAAGTATGATTAAACAATGTTTGCACAATGTTCCCGAGGGCCACTGAAGCCCCGTTTCAGGGAACCGAGGACAAAACGTGATGATCCTGAGACAATGCTGGGGGGTGGAATAGGGAAAAGAGTCATTCTGTGATTTTGGTGGATGCCTGAGTGATGACATTTGTAAACTGTCAAAAAACATTTGCCGCCGTAGTCACGGTGTGGATGAGAAACGTAGTCGGCCATAGTACAACGGGGTTGTGTGAGTTTGAGAGTTGACAGAAAAAGAGAAGAATGCTACTCGTGTTAATAGCATAAACTGGGTTTCGTTCGAATTTGTGATCCAAGGGCAATATTGTATCAGCTGTTATTAAACCTACGTGTCTTCATAAATAAATTACATGTACAAAAATGGATGTCTTGCGCTCTGTATGAAACAATCGATGAGTCTTTACATTTCTTGTCTCCTATGCAGACACGCAGGCTTAATCACAACTGATAGAATAAAAATTATGATAAAAATTCTACTATAACCTAGTTTGTGCTTTTAATGTACCGTAATTGCTTGTGTATCATCTGCATATTTTTACCCCCCCCAAATAGTCAGAAGCCAATAGTATACATTATACATAGATATAAGGAAGTTGAAAAGTTTCTACACTCTATAACACGATGCAATAATGTCTGATTGATTTGAGAAGGTTGAGCATTCGTTTTGCTGTGGCACGTACTAAAAATTTTTATAACTTTGTCTAATTTTGTGTAAGCAAATGATTTCCCTGACTTGAGTCTTGAATTCGAGCAATAAGTGGTGATAGTGTAATACTTCAACGTGACTTGTCACGCGTCACATGCTTGTGCTAGGCAGTGACAACGACATAACGCAGCATTCTTAAGTATTTACAATCAGAATCAGAATCATCTTTATTTGCCAAGTATGTCCAAAAAACACACAAGGAATTTGTCTCCGGTAGTTGCAGCCGCTCTAGTACGACAACAGAAAGTCAATTGACAGAGAACACTTTTGAGACATAAAGACATTGACAAAAAAAAAAAAAAACAGTCACTGAGCAATAAAGGGTTAATAGTTTCCTGGTAATGCCGGTACATTTTTTATTTTTTTTATTATTATTATTATTTTTTTTTTTTATAACAATTGTGCAAAAGATGCAGAGTCCTCTAGCACTTAGAGCACAAGGACACTGAGAAGCCTGCGACTCTCTGAGACGCCTCCCGGTGACGTCATTGTTTAAGCACTTGAAAACGTGGCGGCTTGCTATGAGCGCTGGTCTGCCGTGAAGATATTTTTAACTACTTGTAACTTGTTTTGTATCAATTTGTTGCTTTAATAAAAGTATCAAGACAATTGCAACTACTGTATTTTCTATATTTATGTTGCGAGACCCCTTGAAAATGAGATGCTGCATTTCTAGGGGCTATCCTAAATAAAGTGAAATAGAAATTGATTTGTCTTCTTTTCTTCCTTTGGAGGCTTTAGAGTCTTTGCTGTCCAACAAGAACATCCCTGTTTTGTGTCTCACAAACATCACATGCACCTTACTCAGCGCTCTGCAACAGCAAGGTGGAGTCGCTCATCTAAAAGAGAGCATTTTTTACTTGAGTGGGCACTATATCTTAATTTGGATTTCTCTATGTACTAAATATATGTGTACCAGGCGCTGAACAAGTGGATCCAGTGTTAATGCAGTTCTGCTCCTCCAAGCTGAAATTGCTTCAGCTCTACACTGACATCCACCACGTGAACTCTGGTGCTGACACTGAGGAGCACGACGAAGCTGTAGGTGTATACACACAGGCATACCAAAACACAGTTTTGAACTGAATAGCGTTGCTTTGACTCATGTAAGAAGTAAGATAATGATTTTAAATGTTGTATACTTCCCTACAAACCCCCCCCCCCCATACAGCTGGATGGCCTTGATGGCATTGAGGGTGAATTGGCACGTGTAAGTCCTACCTTGCAACGCTACGCCAAGCTCAACTCGAGGCCCAGCGTTTCTTTTGTCCAAGACGCACCAGACGCACCCCTGCCTGCCCAGGCCTTCGTATCCCAGATTGAATGCACAGAGGATGGGCAGTTAAAGCTTATCCACCGTTCTGAAGTAGAATGGAACCAGTTAGGTACACACAGTTATCATTTCTTTATCCATTAGCTTATTTACTGTGTCAATAACCCCAATACAGTTTCCAATATTACTGAAGGAGAGACTGGGGGTTGACTTGCATGTGTTCTATGCAGGGAGCTTTATCTTCTGGGGCTGTCTATGTGGTCAAAGCTCACCACATAAAATTTGTGACAAACTACAACAGGCTGGCATCAGTCCATCGCAGCTACTAGTAGGACGATTGATGGAATTATCTTTTTGTTCTTTAAGGCTGAAAACAACCACAGTTTTTAATCATCGTGTCCCTTTGTCTCGTTTAAGACTCTCTTGCTGAGTATGTGGTTGCAACGAGAAAAGGAGTTGCTCCAGACCCCGACTGAATGTTTTAAAAACCTTCACGCATTACTGGTCCTCCTCAGCAACATGGAAGGTACGTATAATTATCTGTAGAATAATCAAGCACAAGCTCGCTTTTCCTACAATTGATCAAATAATGAAGATGGCCACTGCCACTCTCCCTCTTCACCTCAGGTGCCATAGAAGACTCGTGGGACCCCCAGTCTGTCTCACCCTGGTGGCAGCAGGGCCGCAACATATTAGTACAGTCACAAAACTCTGCAGCTGCTCTGTTGGCTGCTTTTGTTTCTCATCGTGTTGCCATGGCCAGCATCACCAGCAGGGCAGACAGCAAGGTAGAATGGAATTTAAAAAATCGGGAGTTGTCTCTGTGTAGGGCGGTCTATTTTGTATTTCTGAAGAAAGTGAAGTTACTTCCTTGAGCTCCACGCCTCTTGAGAGAGACATTTTTAAAAATCAGAAATACCGTATTAAAGTGGTCATAATCTGGAAAATTCACATTTGATTTGTTTGTGGTGTCTGCCTTTTTCCAAAACTGTCCGTGAGCGAGCTCTTCTAAATTTCTTCTTCTGATTACCATTACAACCGCCCCCACAGCGCGTTTCTCAGCCTATGACTTGGCAGCTAGGCTATTCGAATAGCCGCCTTTTCCAAGCGACGGCCAGAGAAGCTCATGTCTATCATGTCAAAGCCAAAAAGGTATCGGGCAGAGCTGCAGTGTTAGCACAGATTAACATGAACTAACAGCGGCACATAGTCAGAAGTTCTGCAAAGTTGGCAACGTGGAGGTGCAGGGGGTGTCCGCTGTTTGCGATATACATGGATGGAACGCCACATTAAATGAGAAATGTAATTTGGCAGCTTGGTGTTGAAGCACTGCCACTATCTGTGTGGACATGTGACAGTTACAGTCAGAGTGGGAAGCAGTGTCTTTGGAGCTGGAGCAGTGGGTGGTGTGTGTTCGTCAGCTGGAGGATGTTCTAGTGCTGCAGACGCTACTCTTGGTGCCACCGATTGTTGGATCGGCAGGAGGCCCTGTGGCGCTGTGCTCCATAAAAACACTGCTGGAGGGCGGCTCAGGTTAGACTCCTATTGTCTTAATGATTTATTTATTTTGTTTTCTTCATGATAATTCTTTTGTTTATCGTCTCTCAAGGTGGCATCACCGACAATGTCTCCAAGTGGGTGTTCAGGCACAACCTGGCCCCCGAGCAACTAAAAGAAATAATTCAGAAGAGTGAAGATAAAGATGAAGATAAAACGTTAGGCGAGGGGGCAGGCGAAGATGTCAAAGTGTTAAAAAGTCAAGAGAATTCAGATGGAACAGCAGGTCAGGATGATATCAAATTAAGCCGCTGTGATATGCTGTATCTGTATTTCAGTATGACTACAATTTTATTTGCATGCTCACGCAGAGATGTTGGTGGCTATGTGCAAGCGCTTCCCACACTCCCTCTCCCCAAACTTGCTCTTTGCACATTGCTGCTGGGAGTATGTGGTGCAATGGAACAAAGACCCAGAGGTTATAATCACACACGATCAAGACACTCAAACACATATATATATATTTTTTTTTTCACAAGCATCATTGCTGATATGATCTTTCATTTGTTTTTCTTCTAGGAGGCTGCACACTTGTGCCGGGCCATGGAGCATCTGAAGCTGGTCTCCAGTCCACATATCCAACTCGGTAGCCTTTTCTAACATATACAGTGATCACATGTCCACATTGACTGGGCAATGCCTTTCATACACCTACACGACTTAATGAGACCCAATCCAAGAGTTGTCATCTAGGCAAGGGCCAGTATCAGATACTGACAGTATGATTACCGTGAGCAAAAGTAGCAGTTTCACGGTATCATTGTATTGCAATTGTAGTTCTAAAATCTATTTTGAAATGTTTGGGTAAATAGCCTTTTTTCCCCCCATTGAACAAACACTGTAGCTACCTAAGTACACACAAAACAAAATGAACAATTGTTTTGTTTTTTTTCTAACTAAAACCTAACTGTAGTACAACAGTAAAAGTACTTATTTCTCAGAACATGAGTAGCTACTTCTCTGCGCGGGGAACTCAGAGCGGGGATGAACTGATGTTTGGGCATCAGCTGTTTGGCACAGGTCTGCACAGGAGCTGAGTTCAATCAGCTCCTTTCTTGACGAAACTTGAATCTTTTTCACAGGTATTTGCACAATGATGTGGAGTACGTTTATTGTCAAACGTTTCTCTGCAGCAGCCTTCCTGATTGAGAAGGTAAGCAGTACCCTCACAATAACAAGGAGATATTGTCCAGATCCAAATGTTTTATCTTGTGGTTCCCAGGTGGGCAAAGCACCCAAAGATCGCTTGTGCCGACGGGTAAGTACCTTAAAAGGTTCTAAATCATTTACTTTCTCATAAGCTTGATTGTGATGGGTTTTGTGTTTGTTTGCAGGATGTAGGAATGGGAGACAAAGCTTTGACTTCCTTCTTGGTTTGCTGCGTCCGGCTGCTGCAAATCCTCATGGAGGTGACTGGACTCTTGGTTAAGAATCAGTGCCCATTGTCTTTTGTCAACTACCTTGTAAGTAAGGAAATTCCGCAACATGGCATGAAGAATGGCCAGTGGCTCCACCTGTGCTCTGTTTTTTTTTTTTTTTCATTGAGTATTTTATTTTTAAATTTCCGCTTAGAGGACTGTAGTGGTGGGCAACACGGTGAGCACATCTGCTGCACGGTTGTGAGATTTGGGTTTTGAAACTTACTGTGTAGCGTTTGCATGTTCTCCCTGTGCTTGCGGTACCCCAGCTTCTCTCCACATTCCAAAAACATCCACGTTAGTTTAATGCAAGACTCTTAATTGTCCCTAGGTGTAAATGGTTGGTAGTTGTCGCTCTGATCCCTTTATTAGTAAACTTAGTCACTGACGGTGTAGTGGCTTACTCGCCTGACTTCCATGAGGGCAACGTAGGTTCAGTTCCCACTCAGCGATGGTGTGAATGAGAGTATGAATCTTTCTTTTAGGCTATAGCTCACCTGTAACATGATCGAGGATAAGCGTTAGAGAAAATGATGTGCTGTGCCTTTCAGGCCTATACGTTCTAAAAGATGGATAGTAAAATGGAAGAAAATGTTACCAGACCCAAATGTCACTCTACCCGGCCCCAAGATAGCCATTCTCAGCCATCTTAAGATACTGTCCCTTAATGTAGAAGACCAGACCAAATAAGTCTTTGCTCGCAGCAACGCCACGAAAATGACATCGAGCTTTCATTGTGTTGTTGACTACCACGTAGGTGTTTCAAACTCAAACGTGTTCCAAGTATTCTTTTTTGGATCATTCATATATCTCTGCGTCCTCTGCTTCCTTCCAGGCGGACTCTGCGGTAGCTGAGGTCCCGCCCCCAGAGCTGTCTGTGGAAGAAGTGTGGTGCGGAGCCGAGGGCCCGGCCTCGATAGCTGAACTGGCCCTGGAGCAGAAAGGTGTTCACTATCCCCTGGTGCAGCACCACTGTCTGCTAGCCTCCCTGCTACACGCCGCATTGACTTTCAGCCTGAAGGTGAAACCTCTCAGCCTGTTCGACAGCAAGGTGAGGAGACGGGTTCGACAGTGGTCCTCCGTTTACGACGGTTCTATTCTGTTGCCGGTGAAAAACCCCACATATGTATATAATTTGGATTTTTTTCATTTACAATGCTAAAGTGCTTGGTATGGGCAATGTCAAGACTCAGGCATGAAAATAAAAATCCAGTGTGTTATTTATCTCATGAATAACTCTAAGCATTCTTCCAGGGTAAAAATGCTTTCTTCAGAGACCTGACCACCATTCAGCTAATGCCAAGCGGAGACATGGACCCAGGACTGGTCCTACTACGACAAGAGGTGAGACTTCTCTCCTCTATTCGGTCTTTTTCAAAAGGTCAGAAAATATTGTGCCTTCCAATCATTAAAGCTGCAGTGGGGGGGAAAAAAAACAAATTCTTATTAAAAAAGAACTCATTTTCACCAAAGCCAATCTAGTAATGCCCCACTGTATCACGGTTCATTTATTGCGGATTCAGTGCATTGCAGGTTTTTTATTATTATATATATTTTTTAATAAAGGTCAGTGTCGTGCAGTTTCTCACCCGCTCATCCTTGTGACAGTCAGATTTAAAGGCTACATGATTTCAATGCGGCAGCCTGTGGCGTCGCGAGGCCTATTTCTCCATGTAAACCCGTCTACGGCGTAGTCGGTCCGCTGAAAACGAGCCCTTGACCTGTCAGTCAAATATACCTTGACGTTTGCTGTCATCGACTGCTGGCTGCATAACGTGTGCCACTGAGGTTATGCTTACTAAACGGTTAACGTTCCCGTGTTTGTGTTAACTGGGGACTAACGCACAACAATGTGGAGAGAAGTGCTCAATTCGTTAGCTCGCAGGCTATCTTGTTAGCGCGCAAGCTTGCTCGTTAGCTCGCGACAACAAACAGTTAACTTTCCCTTGTCTTTGTTGTGTGAATCTGCCCGCTGCACATGGAGCAAAGCCGAGGAGTGTGGATTATCGAACGAAGCCAACACCGGCAAGAGTGTACCAGTCCGCCGGCATTCCATGAGCCCAATAGCTGCTAATGACACAGCCGTCCAACTCTTGGCGGCTCACTGCAACAATGACAATTTATTGAGTCCGGAAAAACGGATTGTGTCCATTTCATTAAACGAACGATGAGTCGATATAGTAATTATCGTGACAGGCCCACCACCTGTCCTTCAAAACAGAATAAACATGTAGAATCACAGAGCGGGGAGTCGGGATTAGGCACAGCGGGCATCACGGGTGTCGAACTCGAGGCCTGGGGGCCAGATCTGGCCAGTCACATCATTTTATGTGGCCCGTGAAACAAAATCATGTGTGTTGTCTTTGTTTCTTGCTAAAATACAAAAACTGCAAATTAGCTTCACTTTTAATAACATTAAGATATAGCAAGTGTTTTCTGTTACCAAGCCTTTTGTTTTTTAAATTGTTGAATCATAGTTGCACAATGTTTTACTTGCTTCTGATTTCAAAAGAAGTTATCCATCAATTTGTAGGCCATCATACATTTATAATGGTTCACAGTCGTAATGGCCTTGGCTCCGAGGGAAACGATAACTACAATGTGGCCCTAGACAATGAGTTTGACACCCCTAGTTTACGTCATACCAAAGCGACGGCTCTCTTGTTGGGCGACAGAAGCTACGCACTTCAGGTTAAGATCTTGTGTAGCCAAAGTTGAAAAATCAGGATTTCAAAAAAAAAAAAAATCATTTCACCTGATTTATATATTTAAATGATTGGTCTTAGTTAATTTAATTTTCATTAATAATTGGCAGAGTTAATCCCCTTTCGGCCAAGGATTTTCATTTAGGTGCATCACTAGTAATAACATAATTAAATGAAACGGTTATGCATCATGATTAAATGCTTCAATTCAATTAATTGTGATGCTCCTTTTGCTGTGCTCCCCATGACTACTGTGGGGCAGTATAATACTGTCATACGGACACAAACGACGAAGACTCACCACTACTCATAGTAACTCAGTAAGATTATATTCGTCGTTTTTCACAAAGGATAAATACCGTTTGCCTGTAAGTGTTTGGATATTATCTGTGTACATCTGTTGCATCACAGTTTGTGGTCAAATATCCGTTGCCTAAAGAGTTACAACACCGCAACTGCCGATGCTATCCGTTACCTCGTCAGTTGCGTTTTCCATTATGTGTTAGCATTAAACTAGCGGCCGGATTCTTGAGGCAAAGTTTGGGTATTTTAAATACACAACTTCTAATTCTCTTTGTTTTATGTTGTTTGACAGTAAATTCATCTGGGAGTGGCATTAAACAGTTTGAAGCCTCTTTTTTTTCTTCTTCTTTAGAATTGTTCATCTGCCAAACTGCTGCTTTTTCTGATGTGAGTTGCGTTCACTGCCACCATACAACGCTCAAATTTGTGCTCGCAACTCAAAACAAAAAAAATCAGCCAAGTGACCACTCGTATCTCGAAGAAAATGTTAAAAGGAACCCAGTTTATAATGACAAATTCGTCTTCAAATACCATCAATTTCATTTGATAAACAATGGCCCCCATGTTTTTGCGTACACAATGCATTCTGGGATTGATGACGTATAATGACTGCTGTTTGCTACCGTACATTGCCTCCCTCTCCTATATGAGTTAAATGTTTTAATCTGCACACTTTAAAAAGTCATCCATTACAATAAAGTTTACTGACTGACTTGGCAGACAGCACCCCCTTTCAAGGATCCGAGAAAAGAGAAGAACTGGAATAAATTAATGACTTCAAATTGAGTTAGAATTACAGGTACAATATGCAAGTTTTCAAACTGCGAGCAATATTTGAACGTAGCCTCATTTCTGATTTTTCACAAGATTACTATTCTACTGTCAGGGTCATACAGACAGTTTAAAAATATGACAAAAATGTTTTTGTTTTAAACTCCAACTTGTCCATTTAAAATTGTAAATGTAGGTTAGTGCTTCGTATCGTGTTTTGGCCAGCAGAGAAGGCCTTGCTGGAAAAATACTCTATTCTCAAGGGATGGGCGTTTACCGACCGATACTGCATTATTTCAATGTATAGGGTACTTATGAAGGCTGACGGTAGCAGAGATGATCTCCATCACATATCTTGACCATTTTAGTTGATTTTGCTCTTTATATATCATCATTGCTTTCCTATTCGGAGAATAATAAATGATTAGCTTAATGTTCTATGTCGTCATTGTCTTGTGTAACGGTGGCCACATGGTTATCCTTCATCCACCCTCCTCTCTGCCCCAGTTCCTTCTGCGGGTGTTAACGTCCTGGGTGCAGTGTATCGACGATCCGTCTGACTCTGCCTCCAGCACCAGGCCCCGGACGCTGCCCGCGTGTGGCACCCAGGCTGAGTGGTGGCCCTCGCTGTGCCTCGAGCTAGGCAGCCTACTGCAGGTCTCCCCCGACATCCTGCGACGACACCTGGTGTGCCAGCTCTATAACCAGGGCCTGGACCTTCACGCAGAGGAGGTCAGGTCAAGGATACACATCCACTAACAACTTTCAGTAATGAGCAAATAACGCCACATGTGGACTTGACGCATGATTGTGTCTCTTAGGTGATGTTAGAAGTTGAAGACAAGGACGTGCTGGGCTCTCAGCTGCTGTTGATCACAGGCCAAAGGCTGAGCTACTCACTGCTGCACAGCCAGAGCCAGACACAGCCTGCTATGGAGCTACTGGCCCGCCTGCCCCCCACCCTCTGCACATGGCTCAAGGCTATGGTGAGGACCCCACCACTTTCTTTTGGCATCTTTGGGGAGTTTAGAGCCCCTGGCACACCTCATGAAATTGCCTTGGGTCTTCTTCATCATGACAGTAAACCCCCAACCTATTTGTGATTCACCATTAGACCTTTTCACCATGATGCCACACTTACTTCCGCGTGGTAAAAAGCGATCTGATTGCACCACAGGTAAACAAACCCATACCAGTCGTTTGACTCCAGGCAGAGTGAGCAAAAGCAGTTTGAATGATGATTTTAGCCTTCTTCTCTACTGTCGTAGTGTCAGTAGAAACTGAAAGCTAATTGAAAAATAGACGTGGAGGAATACCGGTACTCTTATAATTCAGCATAAAATTATTTATTAGGTGATAAACTAAATTTGAATACCATATGCCCAAGTCACTAAATAATTGGTTAATTTAGTGTCGATTTTAAAATAAAAATAATAAATAGGCTAACATGGAAAAGGATGATACACTGTGGCGACCCATAATGTGACAAGCCAAAAGGAAAATAATTAAATCATTGTAAAAGTGTAATTTAAAATGGCAGTTTTATTTTATAATTAAAATGAACTAACATGGAAATTTAAATTAAAAAAAAAAAAAAAATTGTTACCTTCTAAAGAAATCAAATGTGGCCCTTGAGCACTAAAGTTTCCCCTACCCTACCCAAAGTACTATCTAGTCTAGTCAGTCAGTATTGTAAATTTATGCAGTATTTATTCTGTGGGTTTTCAGGACCCCAGTGAGCTGCGATGCCCCCTGGTGCCCCTGCCTCAGACCAGTAGGCTGGTGGGCCACTTGATCGAGATGCTTCCAGAGAACCACGCCCAGTACAGCCTGGCACTGCACCTTTTGGAGGCAGTGGATGCCCTGACAGCGGAGGACTGACTCAGCAAATTATGTTGACAGTTTAGTATGTGAACAAACATATCATGCATGAGCTCCTAAAGTTATGTAAACAAAGACCATATTTCCCTTAGACAGTGGAACCTCGATAGAACGGACTAATAGCAGAGGGGAGTAGTCCTATACATTACGTTACATTTAACCTTTTTTTTTTTAGGCCATATTCACCCATATCACTGTACAGTAAAACATTTTTTTTGTGGCCTGAAACACAGTACAGTATAAAGTTATTGCAAAAAAAAAAAGCTTAAATGTTTTCAAAGTTTCACGTGTTATCCAAACTTACCACACCGGTGTGCTTGGTCATGGTGGCATTGCTGACGTATAGTACTCATCATAAGCAAGTTGGATTCATGAGCCGTGAGGAATTAGTGTGCTTCCTAGTTCCAAATCTGTTTCCAAAGGTGAACGGCTTGGCAAAAAATTTTACTGTACCAAAAATAGCATGTTTCAGACTCCAAAGACTTGTTTTGTATTCCTCAGAGGTACCACTGCAGCTATGCTGCTCTCTATGTACAATAGATGGAACCATCATAACATGGTTGCCACGTTAATGCCCCACATTCAACATGGCCGTCACGTAGGCACATGAGATGTCTTTTGGAATTGTATCTCGTCATATCGTATATCTGTGACCCAGAAATATGTCAGTCCCATTCTTTGCCTGCATTGTGCCACAGCGCCAGTAAATAACAGCCATCAATTCAGGAACAAACAGACATTGTCAATGGCAGTTTATGTGACAAACGGAAATTATTTTTGGACAAATTATTCAGTCCCGACGGTCCGTTTTATCCGATATCCATTATACCGGGGTCCATTTTATCGAGGTTCCATTGTATTGTCGTGGAGTTTGTATTTATTCAAATCATGTTTATAGTGCTTAACTGTTTCAGTTGGTTGTTAACCTTTTTAACATCCCATATTTTTGTATGTAGCATTTATCACACTTGTGGATACCTGAGCTGATGACCCTCTTCTTCAAGTGTGTGGTCATCAGTTATTTTTCCACATTTAGTATCATAAGGAATAAGGAACTTGTTTAGTGATGTATATAATATATGGAAGCACTTCTATTCTCACAGTGCCTGCAAAGCCTTTTATTCTGTAGTCCTGTGTCCAGATGCTGCCAATGGACGGAATAAACAGAATCACCCTGTTGACTATTCTCCATCCATCCATTTTCTACACCACTTATCTTCACTAGGATCGCGGGTATGCTGGAGCCTATCCCAGCTAACTGAGGTCAGGAGGCAGGGTACACCATGAACTGGTTGCCAGCCAATCACAGGGCACATATAAACAAACACCCATTCACACCTAAGGACAATTTAGAGTCTTCAATTAACCTACCATGCATGTTTTTGGGATGTGGGAGGAAACCAGACTACCTGGAGAAAACCCACACAGGCACAGGGAGAACATGCAAACTCCACACCGGATTTGAACCTGGGTCCTCAGAACTGTGAGGCAGATGTGCTGCCATCGACTATTCTCATTGTTTTGAAACAGCAAACACATACAATTGGATTTGTTTCTATGTACTTATTCCCTATAGAAGTGAATTTACCATCACTATTTATTATACAAAGGTTCATGCACTGCTGTCATGATCACATAGTGACACCTTTGGAGGGAACGCGCCTCCATATTTATATACAGACAAAAACTGCCCATTGACTGGCTCCCTTATGGACAAAACTTCAGTCAGGGCATTCTATTATAAATACAGTAAACCGCCTCAACATCATAATTAGTACAATGTGTCAATGTCTCTGGGAAGCTCTCAAGGGTGACTTGATTCTCAACGAGGACAAAACCAGCAAGTTTCCATGGCAACACGCAGTTTGTGGCCTGTTACTGAGCTTTGGCGAGAACAGTCTGACAGCGTGGGCAAACGCAGTCCACAGACTCCGCAGTGTAGCGTCGACATCGTGGACATCGGGTGGCGGAGGTGGGCACCGCTGCTATACTGTAGCTACTTTCCTCTCGAATAACCCCACCTGACCACAAAAATGCTTACAGTTAACTGTTGTTGCAGTGCCACCTTGTACTTGAGGCTATGGAAAAAAACCTCACCTTCCAAGTTAATGAGGAATGTGCCGTGGCGCACGAGCGTGTCTGGGGGAAGGTCGCGAGGCACCCTGCCGCTCAAGTTGACCCGGGCCGCCATCATGAGCTCAACAAGCTGTGAGGAAGTGGACGAGGGATCCTCTTGGAGAGACTAAAAGATGAAGAGTGTTAATGTTTAGTTAAGAACCATGCTTGAGCACAATATACATTTGAAGAGGTAGTCAACATTTGTTATAAGTGCGGAAGTGAACGTTGAATAAAAGCTTTGGCGTGATAAAGTACTTTGAATTCATGCCATGTCGATATACCCAAATAAAGCTCTCCACATAAATATATTAACTGTGACGGCAATTCAAATTTTGAAAGCAAGTGGTAGACTGATCAGTCATGAAAACAGTTGCCAAACCATGCACACCACATGACAGTTCATTTGGATTTAGCCATGTCGCTCGGTGTGAGTTAGTCTTAAGTGTGTATAATTTCTGCTGTTTTTTTTTTTTCTTATTGACTTTATGTAATGGTGCCCAAAATATGTGGCTGCATCTGCAATTCTGTTTAAAAAAAGAATTGTTTTCTGAGGATGATGTACACTGTATACAAATTGTATAAACAATTAGCAATTTAAAATACATGTAAAAAATATACAGTGGAACTTCGATAGAACGGACTAATAAGGGCGGGGGGGTTTTCCCGATATAGCTGATTGTCAGTTACACTGAAGCACTTTTTTTTTTTTAGACCATATGCACCCATATTGTATAGTACTAAAGTTTTTTTTTCTTAGCCTAAAACACCCAGTATAGTACAATTATTATAAATAAATATATTACAAAAAAAAAAAAAAAAAAGCTTGAAAATGTTTTCAAATTTATCCACACTTATCACACTGGTGTGTGTGGTCATGATGACAATGTTGACCTACAGTATTTATCATGGGTGAGTCGCTTTCATGAGGCGTTAGTGTTCTTCCTAGTTCCAAATCTGAACGGCTAGACACGGGGTGGGGGGGGGGGGGGGGGGTGAACTGTACCAAAAATAGCATGTTCCAGACTCCAAATACTTGTTTTGTATTCCCCAGGAGCCATCCCGCTCTGCTCTCTGTTACAATAGACAATAGATATATCCATCGTCATATGGCTGGCACATCAGTGCCCCAAATTCAACACGTAGGCACGGGAGGATCTAGTGATATTGTATATCTGTGACCCGGAAATACATCAGTCCCATTCTCTGCCTGCGTTGCACCACAGCGCCAGAGAGGCAATAGCGGCCAATTCTGGAACCAACATACTTTGTCATTGGCAGTTTAAGTGACAAATTGAAGCTATTTTTGGACACATTGCTCAGTCCCGACAGTCTGTTTTATCCAATATCCGTTATATAGGGGTCTGTTTTAGAGAGGTTCTACCGTATATATATTTGTTTTTAAATCTGCAACAAATCCTGGCAACTAAAGAACAAATAAAACATAGCCTCTTAAAATATTATATTAAAAATGTCTTCCTAATTTTATTATTTTATTGGGCTTACCTCCATCAATTCAAACAGCAGCCCGGGCTCAATGGCGATGGTGAGGTCATACTGGGCCACGTTTTTGCCTGGAATTGATGACAAAAAGGAGTCCCTGATGGCGCACGCCCCCTCCACTGCCTCCTCCAGTCCAGGTTGCCTCCACACAGAGCTGCATTTGACCCAGCCACTCCTGAACAGCATCTCCTCTTCTGCAAGGGCCCACACTAAGACACTTGTGGCACGTGGACGAATCAGCAGAGCAAAAAAGTTTCGTGAGTGTTACTTACCATTGTGGCCCGGTGTGTGAGCGTACACGTCTTCAGCCAGATGAGGCAGGATGGGGGCGATAGATCTTGTCAACCCGTCCAGAATCTCCTCCAGGACCGTCTGACACGATCTTCTGCCCAGCGAGTCCTCAGGATCACAGTACAACCTAGCAAATAGTAAGAACCTTTGTTTTGAGTTGCGCCCCTTCAGTGTAGTACCACGTTGTTCCGCAAAAACATGCCAGGCAGGGCAGTGCTGAGGTAATACAGTATCAGGTTTTTCCACAAAGCACAGACGACATGCCTGTGAGTGTCGTCGTATGTTCTGTTTGTATGTGTTGCTGGTCCGTGAGTGTTAAAGCAGCAGTTCATCAAACATTTCGAATTACTGTGAAAAAAAAAACTCGATGTAATGGACTAAGAGGGCCGGGGGGTACATTAGTTTTTGTGTGTGTGTGTGTGTGTGTGGGGGGGGGGGGGCCCTATGCACCCATATTACCGTACAGTACAAAATATTTTGTACTTATTTCCTACCCTAAAACTCAGTACAGTATAACGTTATAGAAAATAAATACCAAAAAAAAGCTGAAATGTTTGAAAAGTTTGCTCTCTCTCTCTCTCTCTGCTGTCTCTTTGCACAGATCTCTATGCGAGAATAGATAGAACACCTGCAATCTATGGCTGCTGCGTCTATACAATACCTGGAAATATGCCACTTTCAACATGGACGCAATATGTCAATCCATTACTTTTGATGGAATGTCATCACATTCAACATGGCCGCCACATAGGCACAGTCTACCCTGTTGGCTGGATCTAGTCATATTGTATATCTGTGACCTGGAAATACGTGTCTCCCATTCTCTGCCTATATTGCGCCACAGCAATTCTGGAACTAAGACACTTTGTCAACGGCAGTTTAAGTGACCAATGGAAACTATTCTTGGACAGTCCATTTTATCGAGGGTCCGCTGTATGCCAATTTCCATTGGCATCGTCTACAGCATTTCACATTACATGTTAGCATTAAGGTAGTGGACTTTCATTAGACGAAACTATGTGGTTTAACATTTTGGTGCTTGAATATCCAATGTTACATTTTATTTTGTTGTATGTGTCAGTTTTACAATAAACTCCAACTGGGATTGACACGCTTTGCCATCTCTCACAATGTTTCTGTCATCAACTGTTGTTAATACCCTTGGCCGACGTGTTTGATGTCCGTTGCGCAGTCCACCAGGAGTTTCTTTCGTTTTCAGGCCATTCCAAATTGTTGTATCGGCATTGCCCAATGTTTATGCAATAGCGCGGATTGGTTTTCCCTCTTTTCTCAGCTTCAAAATGGTTTGTTTTTCTCCCGTAGACCGCTCTCTGGTCTTCATGTTTGCTTAACAGCAAATGCAGTTTTCACAGGTGAAACCCAAAACCAAAAACAAGCACTATATCTAATGTTGAAGCAATCAATCTAAATGTCAACACCTGAGCAACTAGAAACACCCGTCAGTCACATGTTCCAATAATCTTGCTCACTTGAAAAGTGGGTGGCTTCAAACAAAAGTTGCTCTGTCCTGAGTTAACACATCTAGATGTCAATATCATTAAATAAAAGCTGGATTTCTGAACTTTTGGCTCATATTCATCTTTTGATCTGAAACCCAAATGTCTACAATATACAACAAAACCAAAGGAATTGACCTTGGCATTCCAATACTTTTGGAGGGGACTGTGTATTGTAGCTTTTTACATATTGCGGGTCAGTCTGGAACACATCCGAGCAATTAACGGAGGTTCTCTGTACATCAAAAAGTTCATTTAAACATGGATGACATGACATTTGAGTTCCTATCGCACATTCTCTCATCATGACGAAAGCTGTTTACGAAAGTACATTACCTATCTTTGATGATGCTGAAATAAAAGCTTGAGAGGTCTCTGGTCATGAAGGCTTGAAGGAGGCGTATGACTCGGCCAGCGTCAAACTCACTGTAAGCGTCTGTCACCTTAAAAAGGACGGATTACAATTCAAATGGAAAGCAGTCGGGCGCAGACCTCCGCAAAGGCAAGTGCATTGCCAACCCCTGTGACGCGGCACATTAATGTGTCATGAGGACTAATCAGGCCTGCTGGGTTTAATTACCCAATTTCACGCAATTGACCCAAAAGTTAGTATTTCCTGCACTACATATAATGTAGATTTTGTTCATCTATGCCAGCGACTTCTAGGGGTGTTTTTTTTTTACGTGTTTGTTTGTGTTGTTTGAGCAGATGCAAAATGTGTACATGTCACCAATTGTGTATTTCAATTATCAAGTTTGCATTAACGGTCTATATACGAGCTCTGCATTTACGCTGCCCTCACAGCGATATCCGATTTTTATCCACATTTGGAGGTCGCCTTAAGAAATTCAATTGTTGACTTCTTTTTACATTGTCATGACGCATATCCCAATTGTGCCACTTGAGACCAACAAAATCAGTATTGTGTAACCGTGCAGAGTAAATCCCGCCTTAGTTATGCCACCTTCATGCTGTACTCGCGCAGCAGGTGCAGCATGTACTGGTCAATGTAGTACATCTCTTTGGGGTCCACAGCCTGAGCCCGTGGGTCAAAGCCGTGCAGGTTGCCGAGCAGGAACCGCAAAGTGTTTCTGAGCTGTGAGAGATGAAGACAAACAAATTGGGGCGTTGACAAAGGAGCAATCAGCGCAACGCAATATAAATGAAACGGCAACGCCACCTTGTTGATGTTGTCTCGGGCCGAGTTCAGGGCCGAAGGTCCTATCTGAACCTCGGAAAATATGTTTGACTCGGCCACCCACCATCGCAGCACGTCTGCCCCGTAGGCTGGCATGTTGCCATCCTGACAATGCAGGATGAGGAGCACGGGGAAGGAAAAACAACGTGGGTCAGATACAGTAAAACAGTAACATTACAAAAAAAACAATGTTGCCAGTTTGACTAAGCAGTTTGCTTTCCAAAGCATACGTCACATGGCTGGATAGGTGGGCCAGGTCAATCAAAGGTAAGGTAGTAAACTGTGTATGTAAACTATATAAAATAGTTTCCAAGGTACATATTTTTGTTTGTTTTTTATTAAATGTTATTATTTACACTATTAACTACAGTATAATTATTTAGCAAATTATTTCATTCATTCATTGATTCATTTTCTGTACCGCTTATCCTCACTAGGGTCACGAGCGTGCTGGAGCCTATTCCAGCTGACTTTGGGCGAGAAGCTGGGTACACCCTGAATTGGTCGCCAGCCAATCGCAGGGCACATATACAGTGGGTACGCGAAGTATTCAGAACCCCTTACATTTTTCACTCTTTTTTATATTGCAGCCATTTGCTAAAATCATTTATATTATTTTTTTTCTTCCTCATTAATGTACACACAGCGCCCCATAGTGACAGGAAAAACAGAATTGTTGAAATTTTTGCAAAAAGAAAAACTGAAATATTACACAGCCATAAGTATTCAGACCCTTTGCTGAGTATTTAGCAGAAGCACCCTCTTTTGGGGAATGATGGAGTTTTTCACACCTGGATTTGGGGATCCTCTGCCATTCCTCCTTGCAGATCCTCTCCAGTTCTGTCAGGTTGAATGGTGAACATTGGTGAACAGCCATTTTCAGGTCTCTCCAGAGATGCTCAATTGGGTTTAAGTCAGGACTCTGTCTGGGCCTTTCAAGAACAGTCACAGAGTTCTTCTGAAGCCACTCCTTCGTTATTTTAGCTGTGTGCTTAGGGTCATTGTATTTTTGGAAGGTGACCCTCCAGTCCAGTCTGAGGTCCTGAGCACTCTAGAGAAGGTTTTCGTCCAGGATATCCCTGTACTTGCCCGCATTCATCTTTTCTTCGATTGCAACCAGTCTGCCTGTCCCTGCAGGTGAAAAACACCCCCACAGCATCATACGGCCACCGCCATGCTTCACTGTTGGGACTGTATTGGCCAGGTGATGAGCAGTGCCTGGTTTTCTCCACACACACTGCTTAGAATTAAGGCCAAAAAGTTCTACCTTGGTCTCACCAGACCAGAGAATCTTATTTCTCACCATCTTGGAGTCCTTCGGGTGTTTTTTTTTTTTTTTTTTTTTTTTTTAAACTCCATGTGGGCTTTCACGTGTCTTGCACTGAGGAGAGGCTTCCGTCGGGCCACTCTGCCATACTGGTGGACGGCCGCAGTGATGGTTGACTTTCTAGAACTTTCTTCCATCTCCCAACTGCATCTCTGGAGCTCAGCCACAGTGATCTTTGGGTTCTTCTTTACCTCTCTCACTAAGGCTCTTCGCCCCCGATTCCTCAGTTTGTCCGGACGACCAGCTCGAGGAAGGCGTCTTCCATTTAAGGATTATGGAGGCCTCTGTGCTCTTAGGAACCTTAAGTGTTCCTAAGAGCTTAAGTGCAGCAGAATTTTTTTTTGTAACCTTGACCAGATCTGCGGCTTGCCACAATTCTGTCTCTGAGCTCTCCAGAGAGTTCCTTTGACTTCATGATTCTCATTTACTCTGACATGCACTGTGAGCTGTAAGGTCTTATATAGACAGGTGTGTGGCTTTCCTAATCAAGTCCAAGCAGTATAATCAAACACAGCTGGACTTCAATGAAGGTGTAGAACCATCTCAAAGGACGATCAGAAGAAATGGACAGCACCCGAGTTAAATATATGAGTATCACAGCAAAGAGTCTGAATACTTATGGCTGTGTGATATTTATTTTTTAATAAATCTGCAGAAATTTCAACAATTCAATGTTTTTCCGTCAATATGGGGTGCTGTGTGTACATTAATGAGGGAATGTTGTCTATGATGTGTTCCTACTTACATACAAATTTACATTGTGTCGGTGTCATAGGAACAGAATGCCATTGTAAACCTAGGACCCCATATACTTGTCCATACACAAATGGTACAAATTAATAGAGGCCCACACTTTATTACATCAGAATGGAGTGAAGTAAACTGAAGTCGCACAAATACAGTATGGACATTTTTTAAGACTATTCTGTGTAACCACTGTCCATTGTACGCGTCCTGTAAACAGAGCACCAGTAATCAATTCACAGACATGCGCATGTGAGGATGAAATTACCCCCACTCACAAAAAAAAAAAAAAAAAAAAACAGCGGCTAAGATTCGATTTTTGTTTTTACCTTCCCGCCATTGATGACTGCATCCGGATCCACGACATTCCCAAGAGACTTGGACATTTTTTCTCCCTTCTCACTGATGGCAAATCCATGGACCACCAGTGATCTGCTCACACACAGACACACACACACATCATTTCCCCTTGCCATGAACTTTTTCAACAATTGACATCTGAGTTCACTGTGAACAATCTCAGCAAATTTTTTCACGTCTGTTATTGAAGTATTACTGTGTTCCTGCACATTATTATAACTTATTTTTGCATATATACCCCAAATGTATATTTTGAGTTTTTTTCCTTTAGTACTAAAAAAGTGACACCACCCAGCCATCCATTTTCTATATAGTTTGTCCTCATTAGGGTTGCAGGGAGCTGGAGCCTATCCCAGCTGACTTTGGGCGAGAGGCGGGTTATAGCCTGGAATGGTTGCCAGCTTTTGGGCAAATGGCAGACTACAATGTAGACCGGTTGCCCAACCTTCAGTTATCCAAGGCACATCTTTTACATAATAATAAAAAAAAATATGCACAGAACAGCAACAAACAAACATGTCACAAAAAAGGAAATATAGCACAGTAGGAAATAAAATATTGAACTAATTATGATCTTGTCTCAATTTACTCACAAATTAACTTAGTGTTAAATCTGGGCCTGTTTAAATGAACACAAATGGGATGAGGTGAACCCCCACTATTCACAGGGTAAAGGGAATAGTGCAAATCCGAAAGTAATTTGTAATTGCCAAGATGCCTCAAGATAGTGGAAAAGTACTTCTTTTGTCGAAATGAAATTCCTCGACACTTCTACAGTTCCTCTGCACCAAGTTGCCACGAGATGGCGCCAACGCAATACAGTTATTAGCCTGAGCACCAATAACACTTTAGAGGCGAGGTTTCAGCTAATAACAGTGGATTACCCCCTCCCGCCCATCCCCCGCAAAAAAACAGAATAGGTGAATTTGCGATTGCTGAACTAGCCACGACCTATTCTATTGTAGGAATGGGAACCCGTGAATACACGGGTAAATTCTATATTCTTCCATCATGTGGAAGAGCATTTAATCAGGTTTGTCATCATATGTCGCTGGCATAGATGGATGAAAAACAATATATTATTTATAGTAAATACATAATCATGTTTAGACGAATTAGATGATTGGATAATTTCCTAGTCAATTACAACATTTAGAGACAGACAACCATTCAGGCTGATTGTGTAGCAGTGAAAAATTCCTTGTTCCGTTCACCTTCCGTGTTTTTAATGATTTAGATTCTGAGTAGTTTTTATAGGAGATAAATGTCCATGCTCTCTGCCTGCTCTCATGTAATAATGTTTTCATGTTGGCAAAAACTCACTTGTAAGGCGCTTTGTTCCTGACAGCGACGCTGGTGAGCAGAGACGACTGAAACCACCCCCCGATCTGGTCCTTTCCTTCCACGTAGGCGTCTGCCCTGCAGTCGGTCTCTTTAGGGGAAAGAAAAAGAGGCCCACTGTCATGCCAATAGTAGCGCATCGAAAGCGGGGTTAGTTCTTGTCCACAGAGGACTGAACATCTGGAAAGGTCAGAGAGAAGGCAACTGTTGTTAGCAAAGTCACCAAATGCTTACTAAAAAAGCAGGACGAGACCAGCAGTCTGCCTCATCCTGAACCAGTCCGCGTAGAAAACTGTTAGTAAAGACGTTTGCCAGTTGCGGACAAAGCAGGAGAAGTCCTGCATGCAAAGGCGGGTGAGGAAGAGGAGGTCATAAACCAATGTGAGACCACTAATCTGCAACTAAAGCCCAACTCAGGAGAACGAGCATTTTGGCGTGACAAAAGACGGTAAAAGAGCCTTGCAAAACGGAAAACAGCCGCGTGTCGACCATGAAGCAAATTGGTCCAACAACCTGTGACAAGCGGTTTGCGCAGTGGTGCTGGGAGCCAGCTGAGACGAGAATCAGGCTCCTCAGAGTCTCCCTCCAGTTCTTCTGGAAAGGACAACAATCCAACATGGAAAAATGACTTTTTAATTGTTTGTATACAAAGAGCTGAGTCTCTGACGTGCCTAACACACCCACTCCCCAAACAAGAGAGAAAAGATTGCAGGTGCATCTCAGTAAGTTTGAACTAGAAAACCATGTATTTCTGTAGTTCAATTCAAATTCTCATATTATATAGCTTCACTACACATAGTAAACAATGTTATGATTTGAATGGTTATTAATTTGACAATTTTAGCTAACAAAAACCCACATTTTACCATCTCCAAGAAATTCGAATGTTACATAAAAAACAGTTCTAAAATATTTTAATATGGAAATGAAGTTGGAATTGGCCTTCTGAAAAGTACTTTCTTGTGCTGACTGAATCTGTATAATTTATGAATTTCATTTTTGGAATTGCAATGATGAAATGCAAGGACCTCTCCTACAGCATTCTAAATGATTGAGATGCACCAGGCTGCAAACGTAAATAAATAAGTAAATCTTTAGTTATCTGCCTATTTCTGAAAGTGAGCCTTTCTGAATCTAAATGAATTGTGACATCACAATCTGGCTAATGTACAAAATAACCACACCAGTTCTGAGTTTCTCCACCCATGATATGACCAGCTAGGCCAGCAAAGATCCAGAGCCACTTTCAAGCGACAGTAGGAGTCCAGCCAATGGACTACACGGTCTGAAAATGTTGCAGAGGCACTACAATGGAGAAACACCAATGGGTGTAAGGCCGCTGCTATCATGTCAAAGATAAGCAAAGGTGCTTTGAATTTTTTTAGATGCATAGTTTTGTGTTAGCTAACACTGTTAGCTTCTAATAAGTGGCACATGTTCTATAAATTGACTGTCTGTTGTACTAGAGCGGCTCCAACTACCGGAGACAAATTCCTTGTGTGTTTTGGACATACTTGGCAAATAAAGATGATTCTGATTCTGATGCAGGTGGAGAGGGCTATTTGTGTTCTGCACAGGCTCCACATACACACAGCGTAAAACTTGATTTTCAGAACTGTGAGGCAGACGCTCTCACCAGTCGTCCACCGTGTCGCCAAAAAAAATAAATTTAAAAAAAAAAAAAAAAAAAAAAAAAAAAAGGCACGGTAGAACTGGTTATAGCGTCTGCCTCACAGTTCTGAGGACCGGGGTTCAATCCCCGGCCCCGCCTGTGTGGAGTTTGCATGTTCTCCCCGTGCCTGGGTGGGTTTTCTCCGGGTACTCCGGTTTCCTCCCACATCCCCAAAACATGCATGGTAGGTTAATTGAATACTCTAAATTGCCCCCGTAGGTGAGAATGTGAGTGCGAATGGTAGTAATGTTTAACTTTGCATCACAAGCCCTGACATCAAGTTGTAAAGGATATCACCACATGGGCTCAGGAACACTTTAGAAAACGAATGTCAGTAAATACACTTCGGCGCTACATCCGTAAGAGCAACTTGAAACTACTATGCCAAGCAAAAGCCATTTATCAACAACACCCAGAAACACCGCCGGCTTCTCTGGGCCCGTGTTAGTGCCAATGGCATGGGTAACTTGTACACATCTGTGAAGGCACCATTAATGCGGGAAGGTACATACAGGTTTTGGAGAAACATACGATGTCATCCAAGCGACGTCTTTTTCATGGACGCCCCTCCTTATTTCAGCAAGACAATGCCAAACCACATTCTGCATGTGTTACAACAGCGTGGCTACGTCGTAAAAGAGTGCGGGTAGGAGACTGGCCTGCCTGCAGTCCAAATCTGTCTCCCATTGAAAATGTGTGGCGCGTTATGAAGCGTAAAATGAGACAACGGGGGCCCCGGACTGTTGAACAGCTGAAGCTGTACATCAAGCAAGAATGGGAAAGAATTCCACCTACAAAGCTTCAACAATTAGTGTCCTCATTTCCCAAATGTTTATTGAATGTTGTTAAAAGAAAAGGTGATGGAACACCGTGGTAAACATGACCCTGGCCCAGCTTTTTTGGAACGTGTTGCAGCCATAAAATTCTAAGTTAATGATTATTTGCTAAAAACAATAAAGTTCATCAGTTTGAACATTATATATCTTGTCTTTGTAGTGTATTCAATTAAATGTGGGCTGAACATGATTTGCAAATCATTTTATTCTGTTTTTATTTATGTTTAACACAGCTTCATTGGAATTGGGGTTGTACATTGTTATCTATTCAATATGCCGATTTTGAGCCGTCAAAGGGAACGCCAAGTTACACTGTGTGAGAAAATCATAATTGTATGAAAATCCATCTCTTACAAGGCAGAGCAGTCGAACACCACTGTAAAATAAAACATAAACAATAAAGACTACACAGGGTCACTGGTTCATGAGTTTGCAGACATATGACATTTTGAGGTTAAGGACAGCATGCAATGGACTTGTTTGCGCTGCAGTATAAGAATAAAGTTACCACTGCACTTACTGGTTTTCATTGGATCGTTTTACATTCATGGCCTACAAAGTGTTTTCATACTAATATTTTGCTGTAATAATAACTTTACCATTGGTTTCAAACCAAAGTAGGAAACTTTGGACGAAGAAAACTCGAGCCCGATCAAGAATCTTTACATAACATTAATTACTTGTTCATTGTTTAAACCCATGCGATCCCTGATACTTGTATCCTGTACTTTAACTGGACTGCTTACATTATCTGCAGTGATGATATTCTAGAAAAATATATGACTAGTACATCTACACCAGCTAGATTTGGTCACAATAAAACTAATGGAAGGTGACACAATTAAATGCATCTTAAAAGCTAGCATCTGTTGTGACGGCTTTTACCTTCTAGAACAGCTGCCCATGATGCTCCGCTGTCAAACCAGATGTCAAGCACGTCCTCTCCACGGACATAGTCAGTTACTGGTCCTGCTTTACTCTGAACAGGACAGAAAACAGGAGAACAGTGACCAACTTATTCACTAGCCAATCATAAGTAAGTACGGAAGACTATTTACAAGCGTACATAACAGTTCTGTACTGAGACAAGAAAAAATTTAAATAGAAAAAATAGTTTTCGAATACTGCACGGGCACACCATTAATTACGTCATTGCTGTTGCTATATTATATATATTATATATATATATATATATATTTTTTTTTATACCGTTTCAAAAGAGTTTGCTGTACCGCCAAAGGCATATTGCTTGCCGAGACGTCCACCAGCCAAAGGCTGAGCTGCACTGTATTTGTTTACAGAGCCGGTGACACACTGACGCACCCACCTTCTTGAGCACATCTGCTGGCAGTAAAGTGTCAATCGGAAGCTCCCACCAACAGTCACTGCCCTTTTCCTTGAAGAGAGTCACTATGTGGGATACTGTGTGTCTGCAGAGGCAGGAAAAGCAGGCCCCATAAGACTTTCAACTGATTTTCTATTTGTTTGTATTGTATGATGAGGATGGTTACTGTAAAAGTGTTACTTGTTGATGAGCGCCTCGCCAGTCTCTCTGTGGTAGAAGACTGGGATAGGGACGCCCCAGCTGCGTTGCCTTGAGATGCACCAGTAAGTGCGTCTGTCCAGCATGGTCAGAAGGCTGCTCCGCGCTGACTCTGGCAAAACACGAACCTTTTGCAGCGCATCCTGGACACATACACACACACACACGGAGCTCTTTTTAAACAAGCCAGACATCACTTATGTGCCACAACAACAACAACAACAAAAAGTGAAGACAATTCATAAATCTTGACCTTTGCCTTGTCCTTGAGTGAGCCTGTGTTAATAAACCACTGTTTGCTGGGCCGGATGACAACAGGTTGCTTCGTCCTCCAGTCATACGGGTAACTATGGACGCAATTCTCCTCTTTCACCAAAGCCCCACACTCCTTCAGCATGCAGATCACTAACATAAGTACATAGAGGAAGAGTAAACACACATCATCCTGATGGGGGGAAAAAATCCCAGATAACAAATGGGATGTTAATTTTTGGACACGTTTTCTCAGTACCTTTTTCATTGCCTTCGTTAAACACAGACAGATGGTGGAGCTCTGGACCTGCCAGCTCTGTGAACTTGCCATCCTCGCCCACAAGACACTCCTTAAATAGAACCACAACAGTTGGGTCCCTGCCAAGGACCTTTGGTTTTTCCCTCATCAAAATTGCTTTTAAACCCTCACGAAATAGAACATACCACAAGGAGATTAAACTGCGAAGCCACGTTGTAATCCTCCATGCCGTGAGCTGGTGCTGTGTGGACCAATCCTGTTCCTTTTGCCATTGTCACATGATTAGCGGGCAAAAGTGGTACTTCCTTGTCGGGAATGGTGGGATGCTTGCAGATTCCGCCCTCGAGCTCTGAACCTATTGTTGGAAATACAGACCTTCATGTGTGATTTTGTTTTCCCCCCCACAGACAAGACAACTTAACGTGTGTGTGCGTGCGTTACCAGCGAAGGTGGCGACACTCTCTAGTTCTGTTCCCAACGCTGCTGCCACACTGATAGAGCGTTCAGTGGCCATTAGGAGCAGTTGAGAGTTGTCTTTCCTTCTCACCACAGAGTACCTGTAAACACATTTCACCAGCAAGCACTTATACTCTATGCTGTTTGTAGCTCTACATCAGTCATTCTCATTTAACACAATTCATTTTTTTTCCTAATTCAAAATGTAAATTGAGGGGGGGGGGGGAATTCTCCCTTCTCGCTGTTTGAGTCACAGTGGAACTGTTCCCATTCATGTGTGGCATCACAATAACAAAGATTCATTGCCACTTACTGCCTCATTCTATTTAGTGTACGTTGCTGGTTGTCACAATGCTGTTGGATAAACAAAGACAAAAATTGTGCTCGGAGACCATTTTAACACGTTGTGCTGCAAACTGCTGACAGCACCCCAGCGGAAGAGATGCAGCATATTTAAGAACCAGAAGGAGAGGCAGAGAAGGTTCTCAAATCCAAGAGAGCTCCAGAATTGTCATTGTTTGCACAGAGCAGAGAATATATGCGTGTGAGTAAGGTTGTATGCTCTGTTCATGTGTTGCTGCTCTGTGTGTGTTTTACGTTCTTGATTATTTTAATGGCATTTTGAACTAGTGCCTGTACTCATCTCTCAATTACAGGAACATTTGCACAATCAGGAAGTTTAGCACTGTTGCTTACTGGGCATTTGGCATGTAGCAGACCGCCTGGTTAGCTGGGATAGTCCAAGGCTGAGTGGTCCACACCAACACAGAAACATCGCCCTGACCTGCAGATACACAAACGTCAGACAGGGGTTTTAAGAGATAACCCAGCGAATAAGAAAAATGCTGTTTTCAGAGTGACCTACAAGTGAATTTTTGCATTACCTGCCATCTTATGCAGCAGTGTAACCAGTGGGAATGTGGCGTAGATGGTTTTGCTGAGATGCTCATGGTTGTACTCCAGTTCTGCCTCGGCTAAGGCAGTTCTAACACCACAGGTATAAAATGGTTGGATCAGGAATCATAGGCTGTGCTTTAAAAAAATGAGTATAAATGCTGACATATGCATTTGTGAAGGATAAAAGCCAAAGAAAGAAATAAAGGTTGACAGGTATAAACATATAACAAGAAATTGTCACATTCCATTCAAATAAGTTCCCTATGACATCAGAGCAATCTGACTGGCCACTTACTAAGCACAGACCGAGCGACGTGGCCGAAAGCAACTGAACTACACAATCGTGGGGGGGAAAAAAATACAGTCGGCGAGTCACCCTTGTACATATAACAAACTCACTGCGACCCCCAATGTTTTTTTTTTTTTAAATCGGGAAACAACATTTTGAGGCGCAACATACACCGTATTCTATTAATTGTTTTTATATAGAATCCACAAATAACATTGCGCAATTGTCAAGTAAGAAGCGGATTTCCCTGACTGCTGTAGCTATAGTATAATACGAAGAGAGGAAACAGGTAAGAAATAAAAGGAGAGTAAGTGTGGAAATTTGACAGGCTCTTTGCAAAAATAGCCCTATGCAGGTACTGACTGTACTTGTGCATTTCTAGGACAGAGATTCTCTCAAACGCTTTACTTCGTCATTAAAGGTAAATATGAAATTATAAATAAATATGGCTAAGTATTATTGTAAAACACAATATATACTGTATTATACTTTAGTGATATGGCTTGGCAACGGCGGCGGCCGGCTGAATACCCCAAAACGTATTTTTTTGTTGCGAAAGCTCAAATGACATTTTCAATATTTTCACATTAACAGTTGCGACGTTGTTCAAAGTGCAGCAAAACTATTGGCCACATGAAAACTGATGGCTGAACCCCACACACACTGTGCGACAGACAGTTCAGTCGGGCTCAGTCGCGTCGCTCGGTAAGCAGCAGGCATTTGATCTTGAAAAGCACAACAAATTACAGTATATCGTTGCTTTTTGTTCATGCTTTAATTACCAGGTTTCCAAGGTACTCTAAATGGTAATGGCTTTATGTGGCAAATCATACTATAAATACCTTGATGAAGGAGACCAAAAAACAGGTTTGTAATCTTGATAGATGAGGCCCTAAGGGACAACACAGAGAAATGAATACACTTGAATGAAGGAAGCATAAGCAAAAAGAGCACTCAGCAGAGAAAACCGGGTTTTCCCCACCAATCTTGAGGTAATGTAATTTGCATTCAAAATGGTTGACAACTCCCAGACAACTAAAGGAGAAGAAGCCACGATGGATTGGCATTTTCACAATCCATCCATCCATTATCTATAGCGCTTGTCTTCATTTGGGCCGTGGGTGAGCTGGAGCCTGTCCTAGCTGACTTTGGGCAAGAAGCGGGGATCAGTCTGGAGTGAATGCCAGCCAATCGCAGAGCACTTACAGTAAAAACCGATTCTGATTCACACTCACGTTTATACTAAGTCAATTTAGAGACTTGAACATATCCAACATCAATGCTTTTCAAATGTGGAAGGAAGCTGGAGTACCAAAAGAAAACCCACGCAAGAACAGTGAGAACAAGCAAACTCCACAAAGGAAGGTGCAAGACGAAATTTGAACCTGGGACCTTTTGAATGTAAGGCAGACGTGCTAAAACTGGCTTAAATGTTAATTAATGTTAAATTTAAAAAATGATTTGGGTATTTTATGCTTGAGCTATGCATGTAAAACACTGTGGAATGGAAAGTGAAACTACACCTGTAAAAATAAGCAAAGCAAATGTGTTCATATAGCACATTTCCTACACACGACCCTAGTGAGGATAAGCAGTAAAGAAAATGGATGGATGGAAGGTAACTCAAAGTGCTTTACATGATTAAAAGCATTTTTTTTAAATTACGACAAAAATGAAAGACAAAACAATTAACAACAAAGAAAGTAAAGATAAGAAACAGTGCAAGAAAGATGATATAAAAGTGGAAATTCTCTAAAATACTTCATCATAAGCATGAGAAAAAAGAAGAATTTTCACCTGGGTTTAAAAACATTGACACTGACTGACTGGGAGCCCGTGTAGAGACTTTAGAATTGCAGTAATATGTTCTGACCTCCTTTTTTCTGGTCAGAACCCAAGCTGCAGCGTTCTGCATGAGTTGCTGCTGTTTAATGCTCTTTTGGGGGAGTCCAGTCAGAAGACCATTAGAATAGTCAAGCCTACTTGAGATAAAAGCATGGATGAGCTTCTGCTGGTCTCCCTGGCACAGGCAAGCCTTCACTGTGGATATGTTCTTCAGCTGGCAGAAGACTGTTTTAGTAATTGATTTGAGTACTGAAAGTTCAGTTGGAATCTTGGTCTTTGGTTTTTAAAGAGAGTGACCAAGTATTTACTAACAGCAAACCTCTTTTCTTTATTGCCAAAAACAAGTATCTTCATTTTGTTGTAGTTTAATTGTGCGAGGTTTTGGTTCAACCAGTTATTTATTTGATTTAGACAGTGACACCACACCTCAATTGAACTGTGGTTATCTTGAGACACTGTTCGATATAACTGTGTGTCATCTGCATTAATATGATAGTCAACATTAAGGTGGTTTGTGTAAAATAAACTCTTCCCAGCCTAAAACAAAACCATTAAAAAATAAAATAAAATAAAAAAAAGACAAAAAGGCTCGCTCTCGTCGTGGCAAAGGGGCCGACCACGCGCGTGTGCGTGCATGTTCGCCATTCATAACAACGAGACGCCGCTCTATCTATTTTCAGAAAGAAGAGTGTGCAGGTGATTTACTAAAGCAGTGGCAAAGACGGTGACTTGCAACCAGCATGTCTTTATATAGTGAGACTGTGTTAAGGGAGATTTAAAACATGCACTTGCAAAAGTGCGACCACATGAAATCGTTACTTCCACACACTGAAAAAAAGGCTCACATATGCGACGCCACCATTTTGGTCGCAGTCTCGAGCCCTGAGAGACACCATATCGTTGTTCTTCTCGCGGCAAAAACCTTTAAATCCTTGATTGCTACATCAACTATTAATGATTGGGGTAGCGCTTTTTTCTTGTATGATTTAGTTAAATACTTTTCACCGGTGGTGGGGCATGAGCATTCTTTGCCAGGATCTTGTAAAAGTGGCTCAAATCTGTTTGTTAGTCTGATGTCAATGTTTTGCATTGAATTGCTTCCGCTTTTCTTGCCCTTCCCTGTAGCGACCATCCACGGCCACTCTCTTGGGGTTGAAGAAGCACGCAACATAGGTCAGCCGGATTCCTCTGTAATATGCTTGTGTTATCTCCTCCATTTTATATGTAGTCCCGTATCTTTGGCCTTTGCTCCCAGTAAATTCCAGTGAGAACTACTGGATGATCAAAATATTGGAATATGGCAACAACAGACTACCTACAAAAGGTACGGTCCCCACAGGTTTAAAAATATCCAGGAGACGATGCTTCTAATTTCTTTGGAAGAAGAAAAACTAGCTTATCAGCAAGAAAACCGTAAACAGAGGCGACCAACCTTGCCATGCATCTCCTGGAAGACTTTCAGCTGAGCGGCCTCATAGGCACCATCAAAAGTGTAATAGCACTGGTCCCAGTCGGCCATCACTCCCCAGCGCTGGAAAGCAGCCTTCTGACGCTCAATGGCCCCTTTTGCAAACTGACGAGCTACATAGAGACCAACAAGGTGAAGTAAATCCAACACATCGCAGGTTTACAGGGCCACCTGCAATTCTTTCCTACCTTTGTCCCTGATCTGCATAGGGCTGAGACTGACAGAACCCAGCTCACCAAGAGCTTTCAGCTCAATGGGAAGACCATGGCAGTCCCAGCCCGGAATGTAGTGGACCTGTCGGCCCCTAAGCATCTCAAAACGGTTACGGATGTCTTTTATAATCTGGATCAAAGAAAATAATAGTTGGAATTTATCAAATGACACAGTTCTTTATCAAGACACTAAAAATAATACACTGTATTGCATTATATTTTTCGCTTAAAATGTAGTTAATGTTAGTTTTTGCAGTGTAAAATACCACTATTTCTGGACATCTTTTCCCAATTCAAACCCAGAATCTTAATTCATAATCTGCAGCTGATTATTTCGACCAACACTAGGTTTGAAGTTTGAGGCAATTTTGCTGACTAATTTCTACTTATCCTACATGTTTTTTCAGCTACTGTAACAGTCAGCAACAGAACAAGAATGACATCAAATGTTGACCTTGTTGAGCGCATGTCCTACATGTGGGTCTCCATTGGCGTATGGGGGTCCGTCGTGAAGGCAAAACCTCTTGGCCTTCCTCTCGCTCTGCCAAGTGTACAAACTTGCAAATCCACACTTCTATGAACAAAACACATGGGTAAATGTTTAACATATATTATGTGTGTGACCAAAATGTACGAAAAACCTAAGTGTGTGTGTGTATGCAACCAAATCCACACAATAAGTATACAATTGTTAATTCACTATAGCAAAACCCTATCTACAATTGTTCTTAAAGAGGGACAACATGCACAATCTGAGATCTAATACTCATATTTTTAAAAATGCTCTTGCAAAGCTAATATTCAGTTATAGACAGATAGATAGATAGATAGATAGATAGATAGATAGATAGATAGATGCAATTAAGTAAATACAAGTAGTTCATTTGTGTGTAACCTTATTGCTTCATAATGTAGCTACATAGGGTAACAGAAAAAAATACAACCCCCCCCCCCCCATGTTAAATTGTGTCCTTAGGGATATAATATAACAATGTCTTATTGTGCCTGCTACATGCCAAACTGACAACACAATTATCAACACAACTAAACAGTACAACGACATAACAATGCGGGTCGTGCCGTCAACAAGGAAGTCAATAAACACCGCAATGGTTTTGGACTGAAAGTTCGTCCATAGCTGGCCGTACCTCCTGAATCTCGATTTCTCTGTCAAGCAGCTTCTGTCCCCCCAGTTTCATGGGGAACTCTGTTCGGGGAAGGAGCACGGTGTCCCGGTAGAGTCCCGGTGTCGAGCCCGGGTCAGCGGACTGAGCGCTGTCCTCGCCCGCGGAAGCACCGTGACGCCGGCGAGAGCTACACATGAAGGGCCGGTGGAGGAGGCCACCTCTTTGGTGTGACCTCCGTCCCCATGTCGTTAGCGTCCGGCTTAGGGCCGAAACACGGCACAGCAGCATGGATGTGTAAATGAGCTTTAGGAAAAATGCCTGGGATTTTCTCGGGTTGTAACAGAACCCAGTGGCGTTTTAATGCGTCCTTTTGCACTCGGTCCGTGCTGTTTCTACCGGAAGAAATAAAAAGGAGGACAACTACGGAATCGCAACGTGGTCAAAATAAATCCACTTGATTAAAGGCGTGACAACTAGCCAAAAGAGGGCGCAATTTGGTCATTTTTTCATATTAAAATAATACACGTATTGTTGAAATGTTCAATTGCTTTATATTTGTAATAGTTTACACACTAACAGAGCAGTGTTGTATTTCACATAAAAATAAAATTTTTATAGTGAGCTTGATGCTATACGTAGTATAAGTAGCAATATTTACATTCATATATACTTATAAATTATTTTTTTAATTGCCCATTTCCTTGTTTGGACCCTCTATTTATATTCATTTTTATTTATTTTTTAAATAACAAAAATTCGAATCAGCAGAACACTTCTGACAGCCCCTGAATGCATCAGTTCACAGAAGGCGTCGCTGCATGACGTCATCTCGGGTATAAATGAGGCCTGAGCCCATTTTCAATCATCTTGTGACCACCTGTCTGTCTTCTTATCATCTCAACCACCCGAGTCTCTCTTTACACTCGCAGCAAGATAAAGATGTCTGTCGCCTTCCTTGGGGCCCTCCTCTTGGTCCTCGTGCTTTCAACACCAGTAAGTTTGAAAAGAAATCTTTTTGTTTTTAGTTTAACAAGCACATGTTTGAACTGTGCTCAGAGTGCCCCTGTTTCTATTAGCGAGCATGCTGACGCAGGTTGCGTTCATTTGTAATTAACGAGGCTTAAACATTACAAGAGCGAGCAGCGGTCCGCTTAAAGTAATGTAAAACCCGAGTTGCGTCTTTTTTTTTTTTTTTGTGGGGTGGGGGGGCCTCTTGTGAGCCTTGAGACCCATTCACGTGTCACTATTTAGGTTGGGGCTAAACTTTCCCCACACCTGAATGCAAGCATGACCTCAACTGAAATACTAAATATAAATACAGTTTATTCTGTCTGTTGACTTAATACTGATTTGTATACAGCGGTGGCAAATTTTTTAGATTGAAGCTCAATTAGCAGTTTATGACTTACAGGTTTCAAATTCAAGGCCCAGGGGCCATATCAGGCTTTCCACATAATGTTGTGCGAATTTGTCAACATTTTATTTTTTTTACATTTTTTTTTCTAAATGTCTTCACTTTTAACATTTTGAGTTATTGCAAAGCCTTTTTTTTGACACCAAGCCCCCTTTTTTTTTTAAATGAATTGAATATAAGTTGACTAAATTTTACTGGCTCCTGATTTCAAAACTAGCTGTCTATCAATTATTATTTTTTTGTGTGTGTGTGTGTGTAATAATGAGATGATCGTACGGGTTCAGTCATTATAGTCCTCTGAGCGAATATTCACTGAAATACAAAGAAACTGAAGTGTTTGGAAATGATTGTGACTAAAGCGCAGCACTGTCCCAAAGTATTTATTTTTCTAGTGTAATCTGTGATGTTGGGTCTCTTCCCCCCCCCCCCCCCCCCCCCCCCGCGCGATATTGTGACTTTGTGAGATTTATGAGCAGCCTTAACCTATTTTGCCAATTGTGTTGCAGATGGTCCATGGGCAGACCACCACAAATGGGCTCGGGAATGCAACTTCTGTCGCATCCACCGTGAGGCCAGCCATCGCCAACACCACTGATAAGAACGCATGCTCCAGGGTGAACGGCCCCTCCTTGCTGTTGCTGGCTCTCACCTTGGCCCCTCTGCTCCACAGTTGGTGGTGCTGATGTGTTCGTCCGTGGCTCCACTCACTGGACATTAAGAGTTCAATGGCCTAATTGCCACGTAATCACTGGGTTTCTCAAAAGATGAGACACGGCATGTCTTCGCATCAAGTAGTGGGAGTCTTGCATTGACTGGACTTTTACCAGGGAGTAATGCATTGTGTGCTGTTCAATATTGGCTATGTTTTTGACTTTATGTCCAGTGAGGTGTTTTTAATATGAAGGATGCCAGTTTAATGTTTTTTTTTTTTTTGCCTTTTTGAAAAATTTGCTTTTTAGGTCTTTTTGTAAATTCAATAAATGTTCAACTTAAGTGATTCTGCATGCAGCTTTTTATTTGCTTGTTTCTTGTGGCATATATCGTAAAGCTTAATTGGTAGTGTGGGTGCCAGATGACTCCTTTCTAAATTGCAAAATAATTGAATTGGTACTTAGATGGCGCTGGTATCATTACATGCGTACTGAATTAAAAGTGGAGTTAAAGTGCTTTACTTGGGCAAGTAAAACTGGGCTAAATAGATGGTGTAGAAATTGAGCAGTTGTTCAAAAAGGCTTGTCATGACTCGCCTTAACTTTAAGTGGTTAATTTATGAAACTGACCAACATGGCACAATATTCCAGAGACTTTCTTCACTCGAATCATATGTTGTCGGACTGCTGGAAAATACTCGTGGAAGCTAGGCTAAACTGACAAAGGGTGCAGTTGGGAAATTCTCTCTGACACCCTAACGCTCCTCAGTGTGAGTGTTCGGCGTGGCAGACTGTGCTCGCTCTCTTTTGAATTTACAAACTTTTATCCGTGAATGCGGTTCAAATCCCCTGTCAGCCCATAGCCCTCACATTTTGCTTGAATAGCTGCCTGTCACTCTGTCACCCAAGCAAGAGCAGCCACGCTCTGTATAACTGAACGGCACATACTAACTGCTCCGAGTTTGGGAACAGTCCAGTGTAGTGGCGTGTATTTCCAAATGCACCTGAGAATTGTAGGGTTTTTGCTGTGGTGAAGATGCGTTCTATAAAGTGGATGCTCTTTCATAATTCTGTGACTCTGGAAAGAGTGTTTTTACAAATGGAAACCAACATTTGAGTATTATGGTAAACTTTTGTTGCTCAGTGTATGTGTTACAACTACCAATGTGCAACACTTGGTGCCAGGATTTGCGCTAATTGACTAAATATAAAAAGCAAACCTTGCTCATGCCTCAGCTGACAGTTTACAATTCTGTGTGTGGAAAATGAAGGTGACTTCTACATCCCTGAAGTGCTGACTCTGTATACTGAGGTTCAGGTCTAAAATCGCATTAACGACTTAAAATAAATACTTTGGCTATTATTTTGCACTTACATTAAATGAAATAGTCCATTTTCAATTCAGGTTGACAGCTGACTATACTCCACATGCGATAAAATGACTGAACACAGAAGCAGACATTTTTGGTTTGCTGTGGGTGATTTGTTTGGCTGAATATGAGGAGAATGCAAATATAAACCAATTTTATTTGATTGTAAGCTTCAACCAAGCATCCTTTTTCAGAGTTTTTTTTTTTTTTTTTTTTTTAATAATAGTAGGTTGGGAAGTTCGTTAAATACAGCACCAAAGTTGCTTAGCTGGCAACACTGAGTATGATCCTCGTTTCACGCCCAGGCTGTCATGGTAACAAAAGCCGTAGTCTGTATTTAAAGGTAGGCACTTAATTGTGTTCATGTTTTTCACTTTGGTACAACTAGCGTCAACCACAAAATTAGCTTGTTTCATCACTCGAGCCAACGAAGATTATGCCCCTCAAACTTGTGCAACTTTTTAAAGACATTTGGGCAACATTAAATGAAGAAAAGGTCTGTGAGGTCGCTATAGTGACAAAGTCACGCAGCTCATCACAAATAGCGACGGTACAACATAGTGGAGGCTGTGAGCTGTTTGAAGATCGATAATTGACTTTCAGCAGGTAAATAATTCATACTGACCATTCCAGCCTTCACCTGCTGCTTGGCCCGTCAAAGGGGGCTCTTTCAAAGAGTGAGACATGGAATTCACCGGACTCCCCCTTGGTTTTGGTCTGTGTGGGAATTTTCATTTTATGACAGTAGCTGCATTGTCCAGCTCATCTTATCTTCTAAAAAACAGACTTCATTGGGACGTGTGCTGAATAGGCCTGCTCCCTCATTCCTTCCTCTTACTTCCTGGTGCCACAGTTACCACCTTTACACATACTGCATAGGTTTCTCCTTTGGGTTTTTTTTATATTCGAAGGTGAGGATGGTGACTTTTTGACCTTGCTGCGGTGGCATTCCTCCAGCTCAGTAGAGACTCTTGAATGGCAGCGGAATGTGGCCGGGTGATGGAGACGAGACTTCTGCTTTCGTTGACCGCCTGAGTGTGACCACTCAAAGCCTTCTTCGTCTTCCCTTCCCGCCACTCCACACAGCTCCTGAAATGTAAGGAAACCTGAGCTCGGGTGTGCTGACAAAGTAGAGAAAGCAAACATGATTGATCTTAGGAAGAGGAATGGCCTGAGGTTTCCAGTACACACACACAACCACAAATCTAATATTACACCAAATTTGTCCTTAAATTAGTATATACAATTCAACTTTCTTGATTCAATTGGCTCGCAATATATATTTTGTACTTTATGACAAAACAATCTCATACCAGTCAGACAGTGTTTTTTTGTTTTTTTTAAAATCATAAAATCATTAATCCAGTGCATCATAGCTTTCAGACCTTTGTTACTCCTCTGCATCATTTCACTGCATTGTGGCTTACCAGCATGAAACTAACAACTACTGACAACATTCAGGAAACAGGTGTGCTTCCTACGAATTGGTACTCTTTTGTTTGGCATGCACTGTGTGCAACCACTCCTAATCTGTGTGTGCGCGTGTAGCGTTTAATATTTAATGCTACTCGGTTTGGAAAACGCCTGCTTCTGTTCCAGCGTGGCTGCAGAACCAGTGTGCCAGCACGGTTGGGTGTGTTTGGTATTGAACTTGAGAGCCCTGACCTTTGCTAAATCTTTTGGATGAACTACAACACAGGTTACGAGGATGTTCAGGTTCAGCATCGGTGACCTCTGACCTCACAAATAGTAGCTGTCGGGCGGAATCTTCGCATCTCCAAAACCATTGTTTTTCAAGAACTTAGAATAAAAAAAATTAATTGGGGGGAGTTATTAAACATTGTATTGTTCATGTTCTCAAACTATTTTCAACACTTTGGATTGTTTAATAATAATTTAAAAAAATAACAGACCCATGTGGGGAGTCAGGACTGACCAATAATATCGCAGTGTGGAAAAATATGAAAAAGGCCAAATTTGGTGTGTGATTGACTGACAAGTCCAGGGTGTAGTCATACCTTTTGCCTGACATCAACTGGGATAGGCCCCAGTTCCTCACGAGCATCAATCCACTTATCCCCCCCTCAGAAACACAAATAATCTTTATCGCGGCCATATGTGCACCCATAGCAGATTTGGATCACCACATCCTATTCACAGAACTCGAGAAATTGAAACCAAGGATTTTTTTTTTTCTTGGACAACACTGATCTCACACTTGTGAAAATGCGAGTACTATTTGTATTTCCCTTGCAATTTAACATTAGTGACAAATCAATGAGCAAGTCGCAGCACAATGTATTATATGCCTCCATGACATGATGCTTCAGTGGGCTTCATGATGAATTTGTTAGAGAGAATTGACACTCCACGAACCCTAATGTGAGGTCACGTTGTAAATATATTGGCCAAATACAAGCTGGGTGGCCAATTATCTGGCTGCCATGGTGGCCAGCTATCTCTATGAGAGCCTGCTAATGGTTTGCTGTCTGTCTGCTGCAGATAAAGTTCTGCGTGACCTGCTTTTGATGTGGCTTGCATGTGACTTATTTGTCACTCAGGAAGCCACAACTTTACCTCAGTTTTTGGAAATGGCAGGTTAACACTGCTTATGCACATGCCCTCATACTTCATTTCAGCAGTGTGGTCTGGAAAAACATTTGACATCTCCAGTCCCAAAAAGCACATTAACACCATGCATTACAAAGGAACCTGCTGCTCAAAATGTGACACTTAAGATTGAGTATGTTTAAATTTAATAAATAATAGGACCTGACCACAACTTTCAACGTGTCCTGCAATAGGGGGTACCCCAGCCCTTACCCAAAGTCCGATGGGATCGTCTCCATCTCGCTCGTGACCCTTATGAGGACAAGTGCTATAGAAAAGGGACAGATAGCTTTATTACAGTGGGTCTTGTCTGCATTGATGTAGAAATACACTGCGACATACTGGTAGTGTAAAAGAAATACCTGACAATTCTTAGCTTTTGTCCAAGTAGACTTTTTCAAACAGACAGCTCTACTGTGTATCGTATCACATTCCATTGTGCAGGTGTCCCTGCAATTGCTTGAATGTCATAAAATGTGTGTGACTGGTGATAATGATAAATGGTTTGACATGTTTTTCTCTGCCCGAATTAAGCTTGTTTCATTAAATGCTGACAAAAGACAACACTAACGTAACTAGTAGAACAATGTAGTTTTTTGTACAGGTCACACCAGAGAAAAC
Source organism: Phycodurus eques (assembly GCF_024500275.1). NCBI lineage: Eukaryota > Metazoa > Chordata > Actinopteri > Syngnathiformes > Syngnathidae > Phycodurus > Phycodurus eques. Next base: position 17,783,859 of record NC_084538.1, on the reverse strand, counting down.
AGCTACTTTAAAGACAGTACATGAATTGAGAGATGAGGAGAGGCAGCACAGTGGACGACTGGTTAGCGCATCTGCCACTCCGTTCTGAGGACCAGGGTTCAAATCCCCCCTGTGTGGAATTTCCATTTTCTTCCCATGCCTGCGTGGGTTTCCTCCCACATCCCAAAAACATGCATGGCAGGTTAATCGAAGACTCTAAATTGCCCGTAGGTGTGAATGTGAATGCGAATGGTTGTTTGTTTCTATGTGCCTTGCGATTGGCTGGCGACCAGTTCAGGGTGTACCCTGCTTCTCGCCCGAAGATAGCTGAGATAGGCTCCAGCACGCCCGTGACCCTAGTGAGGATAAGCGGTACGGAAAATGGATGGATGGGTGCATTGCTACTTTCAGCAGGAGTTATCTAAATTTAGCCAGGAAGCTAATTGTAGCAACTGTGACCTGGGATTTGGGGAGATGCAGTCTTAACAATGAGAAAATGATGCAGGTACTTTTATATAAATAGAAATGCTCACTGTAGTTATTCAAATAAGTGTCAATGTACAGTATGAATAGAGTCAGAGATTGACAAAAGGACTTCAATTCCCATGTAGAACAGAAAAAACATTTAAACAGGTACTTGTATATACATTTATTTAAAATGTTAATTATCCAAGCAAGCATATTTGGGCCAATTAGCAGGGAACGAGGTCAGGGTTATTTGGAACCCAAGTCACCAAGAGGAGGTTATTTGAGTTTCTGTGAACACTTCTTTAAGCACCTTTCCAGCTCTGTTATTGGCGGACTGGGCTAATTTCATCTGCGCTCACGTGACATTTAAATGCACAGCTTCTCAATTAGTCTCACCTTAAGATCCACACTTCCCTCATGGTCATTAAGCTCCACTTCTATAGAACTTAAACCAAGATAATAAGCGTGCTTATTATTATTTTTTCTTAAACAAATGTTCACGTAGCAACACAAAATACCAAAGTAAACATAAAATGCTGTTTTTTAAATTTTATTTTTTGAAGGAAAAATAACTTCAAAGCTACTTGGCTCTGTGTGGGAAAAATCAATTCCCCAACCTTTTAAAGGACATGCCCCAGCATTCCAATCGGATTCAAGTCTGGACTATGACAAGGCCACTCCAAAACCTTTTTTTTTTTTTTTTAAAGCCACTCACAAGTTGACTTGCTAATGTGTTTTGGATCGTTGTCCTGCTGCAGAAACCAAGTGTGGTTCAGTTTGAAGTCACGAACTGTTGCTCGCTGTTGCTCTTGGGAGTAATTTTTGTAGGCTGGCCACTCCTGGGAAGGTTCAGCACTGATCTATGTTTTCTCCATTTGGGGACAATGATGCTCACCATGGTTCATTGGAGTCCTAGAGTTTTAGAAATGGCTTTGTAATCCTTCCCAGACTGATTAATGTCAATTACTTTATTTCTCATCTGTTAAATGTATTTGGATTGTGGCATTTTGTTGCCTCTTTTTGAGATATTTTGGCCAGATTTGAGACGGGGCAAATACTTTTTTCACGGCACTGTAATTCCTATCAAAGGGTTGAGCGGTTGAAACACAGAGGAAGAAAGTGTACACATTAAAATCTCTATTATTTTACATGGGTCAAGATGTAGTAACTAACTATCAACATTTGGCTCTGGTCACATGGCTGAAGTCTGTTCCTTTTTACTGGATTAAGAGTCATTCATTCATTCATTCATTTTCTGAGCCGCTTCTCCTCACTAGGGTCGCGGGCGTGCTGGAGCCAATCCTAGCTGTCATCGGGCAGGAGGCGGGGTACACCCTGAACTGGTTGCCAGCCAATCGCAGGGCACATAGGAACAAACAACCATTCGCACTCACAGTCATGCCTACGGGTAATTTAGAGTCTCCAATTCATGCATGTTTTTGGGATGTGGGAGGAAACCGGAGTGCCCGGAGAAAACCCACGCAGGCACGGGGAGAACATGCAAACTCCACACAGGCGGGGCCGGGGATTGAACCCGGGTCCTCAGAACTGTGAGGCTGACGCTCTAACCAGTCGGCCACTGTGCCGCCGGATTAAGAGTCACAGTAAGGCAATAAAATAATTTCAATCTCTAATACATGATTATCTCATACCGGATTGCAGAGGTTACAGTGGGCTACTACTTCATCTCATTTATTCATCTCTGCACCCCTGCAAAGCTATGATTGTAACTGGAACTCTGCCTGCTGGATTCCTCAAAGTCACTGATGGAGGGAAACCCAACCCTTTGTTCGATCCACTGGGCAACACTAAGCAGCTTCTTGTCTCGGAAGGCGGGCCCTATGAGCTGTAAGCCAATGGGAAGGCCTTTTCTGGATAAGGAAGTTGGCACAGAAACAGCGGGGAGACCTGGAGGGAGGAAAAACGAGAGATGAAGGACAGTTCATGGAAAGGTGATGATTAGGATCTTCAGCGTAGTTACACGTTAATTTGGAGAGTGATAACGAACAGGAAGAAGTCGACCGAATGACCTGAAGGCAAACATGTCAGTAAAGGTTTCTTGTCAAAATATCCATTCATCTATTTTCTGTGCCGCTTATCCTCACTGAGGTTGCGGGTGTGCTGGAGCCTATCCCAGCCGACTTTGGGCGAGAGGCGGGGTACACTCTGAACTGGTCGCCAGCCAATCGCAGAGCACATCTAGACAAACAACCATTCACAGTCACATTCACACCTACGGGCAATTTAGAGTCTTCAATTAACCTGCAATGCATGTTTTTGGAAACCAGAATACCCGGAGAAAACCCACGCAGCCATGGTGAGAACATGCAAACTCCGCACAGACGAGGCCGGATTTGAATCCGGGTCCTCAGAACTGTGAGGCGGTCACTGTGCCGCCCATGTCAAAATATTAGTTAGTAAAATATGAAAAATAAAATAATACCACCTGAATAAAGGCACTTTAACGGATGAAGTAGTACTGTGCATCCCAGACAAAAATTAAAAGCACTGGAGTAGGTTGTGCATTTACTGGATTAGTTAATTTATCATTAATTAACTGTGATAAAAACATCTTGCATGGCAGGGGTAAAAAAAATAAATAAATCCAAACCATGAGACAAACGTCAAGAAAAAAAACAAGCAAACTTTCAATTTTACAACCGCCCCCCAAAAAAAACAAAAATAAAAAATAATCAACAATTGTGTGCTAGGGTAAGTAGTCACACATGAATTAATGTGATGTTTTGATGATGGCTATATTAAAACAGTGGTTGCGGCTGTAAATACCAATGTAAAAAGAGCCCATTGTATTAGCTTATGAAAGATTTTGCATGGCATCTTTTGTGGCTTTTTGTGCTCAGGCCCGTACAAAAATACCTTTTTCGATATGAAACTTTTAACTTCCTCTCTCAGCTTGCTTTGTCTTTACCTGCCGTGTTGGCGGGAATGGTGAAGACATCCTCCTGCAAGCTGCGCGTGCGGTTGTCTTCTTGTGCGAAGTCGTTGTAACGCGGGGCGTCTGAGAGAGTGATGGGTGTCAGCAGAACATCGACACCCGAGTTGAACACGTGTTTGAAATCGTCTGCAATCAGTCGACAAACCCTCTGGGCTTTCAAGAAGTAATGCTCGTAGTTTCTGACAAAGTGGGAGGAAAAGGTTACAATGTTGGAGAAAGAAGAAAATATGTTCAAAGGATCTTGGAAAAATATTCACTAAATCACTGAAATCTGAAAAGAATTAATTGATTGTATTAAATAACCGGTTTATGATATATATTCTTCCAAAGCGCTGTTATTATAGTTCGTTCAAAGCAGATATACTACGGAAAGTAAAATTTAAAGAGCTTGTATACAAATAGATGGGTCTCTGAAAGGCATTAAGTGCACCCACGTCTACTTCTGCCTCTCGCTGTCACGGTAATGAAATCTGTTCTCGCCACTGGCCCTGTTGTATGTGGGGCAGGATGAGGGCAGGCTCGTTTGCATGAGGGCGGGCTGCCCCTTTAAACGGGCTGGTTTCAGCGACAAGTATTGTGGGAAATGTGTTTTATCATTCTTGATCCTTGGGGTATTTTTAACATGTGGGAACTGTTTTAATGGTGTAAAAAAAAAAAGATAAATATGTTTTAACACACTTGAGGGTTGCCATCTTTGTAGTATGCAATGCGAGCTGATGACTTAGAAATAGACAGCCATCCATCCATTTTCCATAAAGCTTCTCCTCCCTAGCGTCATGGTCATGCTGGAGCCTATCCCACTTAACTGGGCAAGAGGCAGGTACACCCTGAACTGGTCGCCAGCCAATCACAGGGCACATATAGACAACCAACCATTCGCACTCGCACTCACACCTACGGGCAATTTAGAGTCTTCAATTAACCTACCATGCATGTTTTGGGGCTGTGGGAGGAAACCGGAGTGCCCGGAGCAAACCTGCAAACTCCACACAGGCAAAGAACTTCATAGCAGTTGGAATCTTAATATTTCTAAACAAGACAAGACCGGCAAGCAGAAGTGGGCCAAAACAATTGGTAAGCCCGTGATATGCTGTCTTCTTGGTTTTATCAGCATTGCAGTGCTGTGCAGTCCCATCAATTCATACAATTTCCATTCATCCGTACATTGTCCATCCAATATAAATTATTGTCTCATGAGAAAAAAAAGTTGTCTTACTGTTTCAGCAAGAAGTAGTTTCCACATAATATCCTGCCTCTCACAACATCATTGAAACCCTCATGTCGTGTGGTGGCATACATGACCTCTGTGGAACTGTCCATTTGGCTACGATGGCCTGATCAATGGGAACAAATATGTATTATTATCCTCATCATCTTCAAACATCAATATGTCTATATGAGAGAGGATACGGGGGACTTTCTCTCTAGCTTTTCAATGAATAGTAACCAAAAAACAGACTTCCTGTCCAACCCCCAATGTATGTGGTATATGAAAGCTCCGTCTGTAGGTTCTTACCATACTGTAGGCCATCGAAACACGCCATGTTCGATGCCACCTCAGCGCAGCACAAAATGTGGTAACAGGCAGTGGAATACTGACTGTGGGGAAGGGACACTTGCTCCACGCGTGCACCCGATTTCTCAAACATGTCAGCTACCCGACTCCACTCTGAAACAGTTTCCTTGGACAGTCCAGGGGGGTAGAACTCCTGAACCCGATGGGACACACACACACACACATACACACACACACACACACACACACACACAAAGCTTTAGCTATCGCAGGTGTCAAATAAGATCGCATGATAGCTTACATTTGGACACATTGACGGTAGTAAACATCCAGCCATCCATTCTCTCTACTGTTTGTTGTACAGTGCATATAGTGGGAATTGATGCAATGCCCATTTAATTATGGTATTCAAAAGCAGAACACAGCAGTGACAGAAGCATGGACATTTATACTAGTGCAAACCCAAGAGAGGTGTCCTGGGTGGTCTACCAATAATACTGAAAGAAGGTAATCCTAGTTGCCATGGTAACAACCGCGAGTATTTGTGATGAACATGAAGAATGTAATGCTGTATTAAGTACTGTTTGTATGTGATATACTAGTATTGCCCTTTGAAGGGCAAGCAAGCATATCTGCTAACACATTTTGTAACTGAAATGGATGGCAAATTATTTCTCCAAGCCAATCAAAGAAGAAAGGTAATGACAATAATACAAACGCCAATTCTAATGAAGATGGGATGTTGTGCGAAACATAAGTCAAAACACAATATAATGATTTGCAAATCCTTTTCAACCTATGTTCAGTTGAATACACTACAAAGACAAGATATTTAATGTTCAAACTGATGAATGTTATTGTTGTTTTTTTTTTGTTTTTTTTTAAATATTCTCTTATTTTGAATTTGATGCCTGCAACACGATCCAAAAAAGCTGGGACAGTGGCAACAAAAGTTGAGGTATACTAAAAAAAAAAAAAAACCTGTTTGGAATATTCCACAGGTGAACAGGTTAATTGGAAACAGGTGAGTGTCATGATTGGGTATAAAAGGAGCATCCCCGAAAGGCTCAGTTGTTCACAAGCAAGGATGAGGCAAGGTTCACCACTTTGTGAACTACTGTGAGCAAATAGTCCAACAGTTTGAGAACAATGTTTCTCTACATACAATTGCAAGGCATTTAGGCATTTCATCATCTATGGTCCATATCATCGTCAAAAGATTCGGAGAATCAGGAGAAATCTCTGCACGTAAGCGGCAAGGCCAAAAACCAACATGAATGCTTGTGAACTTTGATCCCTCTGGTGGCACTGCGTTAAAAAACATCATCATTGTGTAAAGGATCTTGCCACGTGGGTTCAGGAAGCCTTGAGAAAAGGATCCATTCATTTTCCATACCACTTATCCTCACTAGGGTCACAGGCATGCTGGCGCTCATCTCAGCTGACTCTGGGCGAGAGGCGGGGTACACCCTGAACTGGTCACCAGCCAATGGCAGCGCACACAGACAAACCATTGCTGTCATTCAAGCAACTTCTTATTCAGGGGCATCCCTGCTTATTTCAACAAGACAATGCCAAGTCACATTCTGCTCATGTTACAATTGCCTGGATTTTTAGTAAAAGAGTGCAAGTACGAGACTGGCCTGCCTGTCTCCCTATTGAAAATGTGTGGTGCATTGTAAAGCACAAAATACGATAATGGGGACAGAGCAAATGAAGTTGATCATCAAGCAAAAATGGGAAAGCTTTCCACCTATAGAGTTCCAACAATTAGTGTCCTCAGTTTCCAATCGCTTAATGAGTGTTGTTAAAAGGAAAAGTTATATGACACAGTGGTAAATATGCCACTATCCACGCTTTTTTGGAAGGTGTTGCAGGCATTACATTCAAAATGAGTGAATGTTTGCAAAGAAACTAAGTTGATCAGTTTGAACATTTAAGATCTTGTCTTTGTAGTGTATTCAATTGAATATAGGCTGAAGGATTTGCAAATCATTGTATTGTTTTTATTTACATTTTACAGAATGTCCCAAATTCATTGGAATTTGGGCAAAAAATACAATGAAATAATATAATTATATTTATCAATATATTTATTCATTATATTATATACATATAATTATAAAGATATCATTACAGGAGAGAAAAGGTTTCAATACATTTCTGGTGTGAAAATGTTTCATTTGCACATCTATGAATGAGAGCCCTATGAAGATACAAGCGTAAATTAACCTTTGGAATGCCTACGAAGAGGTTCTTGACGTCTAGGTTTTCAGGCAGCTCTGTTGACGATGGGGGTGCAGGAACTGTTGTTGAGTCTTTTGTGTCAACGCCTTGGAGAATACCTGGTTGATGTGTCAACAAGATCACAGATAAGCTTTTTCAGTAACGTTTCAACACTTCTGATGTTTACGAAAGAACAAATGAATAACCTGCCTATATTTGATTTCGAGAGGCCTATTATAGGACAAGCAAGCATACTTGGTAACTTTAAAGGGACATATTATGGAAAATGTACTTTTGAATTGCTTGTATACCAATAATTGATCCCTGCAGTGCCTGCCTACCCATCAAGTGTGAAATGTATCAACCATGTAAATCTTCCTATCTATTCCAGCAGTATACTGGGCGGATGAGAGCTGGCTCACTTGCATGAGACAGGGCAGATATATAGACAGTACTAAAAAAGTTGTTAAGGGGTGATCGATTATGATCGATGATGGCCTTTGTCCAAAAAAAATAATAATAATCATGATTGATGTGACCTTTGACCTGTACGCCCCAGCTTTTTAACCACTGAACATATATGGACAATAAAATCTACATCTGGACTTCCTCTATTCAAAAAAGTATATATGTAAACAGCTCTATCAGTCTATAAAAGACATCATGTAGCTGTCTGGGGTTTTCGTACCCATGTAGCATGTGTGGGACATGATAAGACACCGCCCTTATCGTAGGGCCACCCACCATTTTCTCTGTAACAACAACATTAAAAAAAAAAAAAGTCTTTCAAAATCAACAGCATTTACCAACAAAATGTTTACTTCATTGCCATGAAAGAATTAATTCATTCATTAATCGTCCATAGCTGTATTGACATGCCAAAGCACACAAATAAAGGAGCTTGCTAAAAGCCCCCACCGCTCTCTGAAATCCCATTGCAAGACAACTCAAAGTTTTAACTTCAGGCAGTATAACCATATGATTTCACTTATGCATTCAGCAAATAAAAAGCAATGATATACAGTCCTATCAAAATCATAATGGAAGAACAGTCTATTATCCCAATATATCACTGCAATGTGATTCAAATTCACAATTTTGAAAAGATTTCTAAAACCATCTAATGTATGTCAGTCATTGCTATGGGGTTAAATTTCCAATCACAACCTACTTAAAATAATGGCTGCATCGCTGGCACTTCGTGTCATAATGCCTGGAACGTCAAAGGAGTTGACCAGAGGTATAAGGCCATATCTTGACAGCAGCCCATACGTTGGCTTCAGAGCCACAACACCACACAGTGCTCCTGGGTTACGGGTGGAACCACCTGTGTCCGACCCTAAAGCTCTACCAGGAAGACAATATTACAATGTCACTCTCTTTCACTTTGTTACATTTTTTTTTTAGATTGAAGCAGGTGATGCCTCACAGGTAACTGGTCAGGGAGGCCACAGCTGCTGCGCTTCCTCCTGAACTTCCTCCAGAGATAACCCAGTCAGAGTCCGGTACCGCACCGGTGCGCTCACAGTAGGGAGTAGCGTAGCTCCACGGGTTCCTCACTGGCCCAAATGCACCATCAGTACTGCCCGAACTGGAAGACAAAGACAGGCAATATGCTGACAAATGACTGCTGCGACTGATATATTTCATATTTCCTTAAACTGTGGCTGAGTTTAATTTGTTTATCCTCAAATATTTGTATGATATCTGACATTATACGTTTTTCATTCGCCCGCAACCAACAATTTACAATAATAATATAATGAAATGAAAACCAAAAAACCCATTTGTACTCAAAATGATTCAATGTTAAAACATCTGTTGTTAGTTTATTAAGGATCACATTCACAAACATGTTTTAATGAAAGGAGCATTTTTCTAAAAGAAAGCACTTTCTTGTTATCTTTAAAGAAAGATTTATTTCTATTACCAGTATTTCTGTAGATGTCAATGAAAGTTCATCCTTAGGGAAAAACATTTCAATCATGTCATTTTTATATACCTTTTCTACCATTATTATATAATATAATTTCTAAAATAGCTTAATAAATGAAATTGGAGTTTAGTCAAACAAATTAGAGATTTTATTTTAAGGCCATATTGCCCAGCCCTACAGCTTTGTTGCTTCGGTAATGATATCATCAGCACACATTGTGGTACCAGACGACACATTAAAGGTAATTACGGCCACCGAGTGGATCCGCTCGCTATTCGAAAGAAAGAACAAAAAATAGAGATATAGTTGTTTATTTTTTGGATGACGTGACGAGAGATCAAATGAATCAAGAGTGGATGCCACTATTTGAGGAAATACGGTACGACGCAAACATGCCGTGCATTAAATGTTTGATATCGCCAGCAATGCTTATACCCCATGGCAAACTCGTCCATGTTGGTCTTCCCAATGAGAACAGCTCCCTGGTCAAACAGCTTCTGCACGACTGTAGCGCTGTACGGTGGAGTGTAGTCTGCAACAGGGACAATCAGCTAATCGACGCTGCTTATAAATACCATTGAATGAACACATAATGCGCATTTGTGTCCTCATACCTTTAAGCATCCTCGACGCACATGTGGTCTTGACATTTTTCGTGCAAAAGTTGTCTTTGACTGCGAAAGGGATTCCATCAAGAGGACCTTTAGGGGTACCTATTGAAGATCAGAAAATATTGCCGTGACTAACCGAACACACATGCAGTATGATACTTCCACAGGAGCTGTTCTTTCACCTCTTAGTAGTCTGGTCTCTGCTTCTTGAGCCTGCTTCAAGGCTAGTTCCTCTGTCACTGTGATGTAAGCATTTAGATGCTGGTTCTGCTTGATGCGGTTCAAGCATTTCCTACACAGCTCAGTTGGAGAGATCTTTCCCTCTCTGAATGCAACGGAAACCTGGAAAATTCAAAAGTACGTCCAAAGTTTGGATGCTGTGTGTGTGTGTGTTATTGTCTGTAGTCAAATTATTCTGGAAGTGTTACAAACTAAACACGAAGAATATACCGGTATAAGAGCCACAACGTTATTTAGCTATGTCGACATTCATGTAGTACAGAGCTAAAAGTCGATATTCGACAAACACACGCTGTAAACACAAGCCTGCTTCAGGCAGAGTGGTCTATTATGTATGATTTAATGAAGCAAAGAGGCAATTTTTAAACACCCAAGCCGTACTAACCTCTCGTAAAGTGAGGTTGAGCATATTTACGCTACTTTGAGGATTTCGCTGTCAACCTTCAACACGGTGTGGCGCAAGCACCAGAGAGCTGCCATGTTTTGGGGGAAAGTCCGGCGACTGTAAGAACGCTTTGTTTCATTGGCTTGTGCTCGTTCAACCTTGGCTCTGATTGGTTGAGAAGAGTAAGCCCTCATTTCAGGAAGTGGTCGCTTGAAAGGACGAAACATTTCACTTTCTCCAATATGATCATTAAAAGAGAGGAAATGTTTACAGTAAGAAGGTAGTCGTGCTGTCAGAAACATTAGCGTCAGCTTAATGATGTGCTTTGCAGGTATAACAGTCCCTTTTCCCACAGGGATGGAAATGTGGGTCTAATTTGTTGATAATTCAACTTTTCAGACATGTCAGCGATTAGACGTGTGGTGGACAGTAGGTGGTTATTTCACTGTAACATTTCGAGAACATCAGTTTCCAGGTTTTTCAAGACCTCAAGCAGCTGCAGAACTGTCATGCCCGCATGGGTGATTGATAAATACGGAGCCAATGATGTTCTGCGCTTCAGCAAAAATGCGAGCTTCCCGGTCATCAACTACCCCAACGAGGTGATCGTCAAGGTGTTTGCAGCAGGACTGAACCCAATTGACGTCAGCATGAGAGGCGAGTGACACGTTTACGGCCCCAACATTCAAACTGGGACTCTGTGACAAGCAGACAGCGGTGGGAAATTACGAACAACAAATACTTACTATGTAGAAGAAGATTGTTCAGCGTTTTGTACTTTACTAAGGACTATTTAGTTTTTCGAGCGATTTAAAAAAATAAATAAATTACTTTTAGTCCCTACATTTGAAAACAGCTGTCTGCACTTTCTGCACCTTACTTTGTCAAAATAGACTCACTAATATGTTCAACTTCTGCAGATGAGTTGACCTAAAAAGACCTAAATAGAGATCTTGATTGATTGCTCGATTGAGGTATTTGGGACTAACAATGTGAAGCATTAATAACAATGGCGCAGCAGATTGGGAGAAGCAAGATATTCCCCATCCGTGACATTATTGAAGAAAATTGTTTGATGTTTTCGGCTCCAAGACTGATTCATGGCGAATGCAGTTGTGACTTGTGGCAGACTAAAAACCACCAACTTCGAGCGTTCGATTTTTTTCATTTTATCTGAAAAAATAAGTACAGGTCAATTGTATTTTTTCTGTTGTTATAATTAGCTAATTTAGACTTATTTGTTTGTCAGTTCACAATGTTGGCAATTTTCGCAAAGCCACGGAAACACGTTATCTTAATTGGCTAGCAGGTTTTTTTTTTCTCAGTATGAGCACTATGCACTTTTATGTGCAGAGATGCTTTTCTTTTCATGTGCAAAATTATCAAAACAAGTATTTTATATAACTGACAAGTAGAAAAGTAAAAATTTTTTTTTTTTTTTTACTAAGTCAATTCAAAGCATGTACTTTTTTTTTTTTTTTTTACTTACACCAGGAGTTGAAGTTTCTGTACTTCTACCTGAGTGCGGTTTAAGTACTATTGCCACCTCCGCAATTAGATTTGACACAGATGAACCCACATGCTATAATAATGTATCCTTATTACAACAAGAACAATGTTAAAAATCCACTTCACACATGCCTGTCATTTGTTTTTCTGTCTGTCCTAGATGTTCTGAAGGGCATCAAACCACAGAAAGCAGTTGTATAGTGAAATTAAAAGTAACACAAAAGTCATGTCGAGATGTTTAATCAATAATTAACTATTATTCAGTGCAATAATGATGTCTTGCACTCTGCCAGGGGGCTATGGTGCTGCCACCCTGTCCATGAGGAGAGACCCTCTCAATATTAATCAGACGGGCAGCGAGTTCCCGCTCACCCTGGGGAGAGACGTGTCTGGCGTCATCATGGAGTGTGGCCTGGATGTGAAGTACTTCCAAGAAAGAGATGAGGTAAAAAAAATAAATACATAAAAATAAAAAAGAGTGACACACCTTTTATTAGGCATCAACGCAATGTGCTGGCATAGGTGAGAGGTTTGAAATATTCAGTATTTAGGTTCATGCAGTACAATTCTGCAAAGTACAAACAGTACAATTTTAAATGATTGTAAAATGAATACCTCTCCGAGAGTGTTCATCAAAACGGACCATAATTATCTTTACATCTTTACTCAGGTTCCTCCTGAGCAACCTTTACAAAAGGAAAAGAGATATTACCCACAATCCTCAATTATCCTCACTAGGGTTGACCTACCATGCGTGTTTTTGGAATGTGGGAGGAAAATGGAGTACCCTGAGAAAACCCACGCAGGCACGGAGAGAGCATGCAAACTCCACACAGGCGAGGCCGGATTTGAGCCCAGGTCCTCAGGACTGTGAGGCAGATGTGCTAACCAGTTGGTCCACTGTGCTGTTCTGGCTGACATACAATTAGTGCCAAAAAGGTAGATTATGGTATTACAAAAATACATTATAAAGAGCATATAGATCCAAGGTTTTAATAACTTTCGCAGTGTGTCATGGTCCTTTCACTGCTGTGAAAAAGTATTGGCCCCCTTCTCAAATTCTTATATTTTTGCATAGTTTCCCCCACTTGAATGTTCAAGATCATCATACAAATGTAAATATCATACAAATATAACCCAAGTGAACTTAAAATGCTGTTTTTTTTCCCATTGTGATTTCATTTATTAAGGAAAAAAAACTGTTCAAAGTTACCTGGCCCTGTGTGGAAAAAAATAATTACCTCCCTTGTTAAATCATGAATTAATTGTGGCTAATCACAATTTTTGGTTATTTTTTTTCTGATCACACCCAAGCCTAATTACCTCCAGACCTGTTCAGTCAAGAAATCACTTCAACAGAATATGTCCTGGCAAAATCAAGTCAGACAAAAGATCTAAAAAAGCTGCAACACGATCCAAAGAAATTCTCGTCGAGAAAGAAGAAGAAATGACCTTTATTGTCATGACCATGCATGCATGCACACAAAATGTGTTCTCTGCATTTTACCCATCACAGTGCACACACACACTTGTTAGTGGAACACACTGGAGCAGGGGGGCAGCTAAAGCGCCCGGGGAGCAGTTCGGGGTATCACTGTCTTGCTCAAGGACACCACAGCCATGAGTCCAGGGGATGTTGGCGGATGCATTATAGTAGCTTTTTTTTTTTTTCTTTTTTTCTTCTTAATCCCCCCAAAAGAATTGTATTGAGTCACTCAAACTCATAAGCAAACATTCCAATGAAAAGTATGCATATTTCCAGTTTTGTTAGCATCTTATTTTTTTTTATCAGAAATAGAGCAGAAAAAATAACTAAATGAGACCACTGAGCAGCATTGGCATCCATAGGCAGTCCATTTTCCGATTAAGTCCAACATAAACATTGAGGCTGTGTGTCCTCCTCAGGTGTGGGCTGCCATCCCACCTTGGAAGCGAGGCAGCTTGGCTGAGTTTGTTGTGCTGAGTGCCAATGAGGTCAGAATCCCGTCATAATCATGCAATGCGTTTCTCAAGGAAGTATTGACTTGTGAAGGCTGATGTGTGTGTATTTGTATTGTCACACTTAGGTGTCCCTTAAACCAAAGAGACTGAGCCACACGGAGGCTGCAGCCATCCCTTACGTGGCGACCACGGCTTGGTCGGCGCTCGTCAACACGGGAGGGCTCACCAAAGACAACTGTGCCAAGAAACGGTGAGGGAACACGCACGCACACAAACAGGCACACTCTCACTCGCTCACTCATTCATTCACTCACTCTTGCTGTCTCGGGAACCCACTTTTCTACAAAAAAAGCAACATTGGGTAAGACATGTTTGCTTTCGTTTATGGCTGCTGTTTATTTTTTTGGCTTAGTAATATAAAACAAAATAAAAATAACTAATGCCACCGACTAGTAGTTGGGCACCGAGAACCGTTCGGAACTGGAACTAACGTTCCGGTTCTCCCGGAATCGTTCAAATTTAAACATTTCGGTTCCCAGTTTGGATGCCTAGTCCCCCGACCCCGAAGAAGAAGTGGTGAAAACCAACGAAGACGAACGTGCACAAAGACGTGCTTGTGCCCAAAACGGCGGCGAACAAAAGTGTGTCTTAACTTTGTGAAAATTAATGACCGCTACCGCTTCTCCTCACTAGGGTCGCAGAGGTGCTGGAGCCTATCCCAGCTATCTTCGGGCGAGAGGCGGGGTACACCCCGAACTGGTCGCCAGCCAATCGCAGGGCACATATAAACAAACAACAATTCGCACTCACATTCACACCCACGGGCAATTTAGAGTCTTCAATTAACCTAACGCGGGCGGCACGGTGGACGACTGGTTAGAGCGTCAGCCTCACAGTTCTGAGGACCGGGGTTCAATCCAACAGCTTCTTCCCTCTTGCCGTTAAGTTCTTAAACAGTAAACTTCCAATTCCAATGCAACATGCTGCCAATTTTCGTCTTGTGTTTGTTGTCACATCTCTGTCGGTCCAATTATACATTACTCGTGCACTCGCTGTAGTAGTCGCGCCACGCTGCACTCTTTGCATATCTGTTGTTGATCAATACTGGCCACTCATGTGCCTGAGTAGCATCTGCAACATTTGCACAATCGACATTGTCCCAGATTATCGTAGTACTAGACACTTTAAACTGCATACATTTCTTGAAGTATCTGCGCCCTTTGCACAATGGTCATTGCACCTGACTATTGTTCTATTCGTCATTTCAAGTTGCTCTGATTGATTATTTTTTATTTCTATTTATTTAAATCTTTTGGGACAATTGTGCAAAAAAAGAGTCCTCTAGCAATTAGAGCAGTTTGAAATGACTAATGGAACATTACTGGTAACATTTTATTGCTCAGTGACTGTGTTTTTTTTCTGTGACTGTGTCTTTATGTCTCAAAAGTATTCTCTGTCAATTGACTGTCTGTCGTCGTACAAGAGCGGCTCCAACTACCGGAGACAAATTCCTTGTGACATACTTGGCAAATAAAGAGGATTCTGATTCAGGTGTTTTTTTTTTTTTTTAAAGCAAACTCTATGCGGGCTTTCATGTGTCTTGCACTGAAGAGAGGCTTCCGTCGGGCCACTCTGCCATAAAGCTCCGACTGGTGACGGTTGACTTTCTAGAACTTTCTCCAATCTCTCTCAGCCACAGGGATCTTTGCGTTCTTCTTTACCTCTCTCACCAAGGCTCTTCTCCGCTGATTCCTCAGTTTGTCCGGACGGCCAGCTCTAGGAAGGATTCTGGTCGTCCCAAACGTCTTCCATTTAAGGATTATGGAGGCCACTGTGCTCTTAGGAACCTTAAGTGCAGCAGACATGTTTTTGTAACCTTGGCCACATCTGTGCCTTGCCGCAATTCTGTCTCTGAGCGCTTCAGGCAGTTCCTTTGACCTCATGATTCTCATTTGCTCTGACATGCCCTGTGAGCTGTAAGGTCTTATATAGACAGGTATGTGGCTTTCCTAATCAAGTCCAATCGTATAATCGAACACAGCTGGACTCCAATGAAGGTGTAGAACCATCTCAAGGATGATCAGAAGAAATGGACAGCGCCTGAGTTAAATATATCAGTGTCACAGCAAAGGGTCTGTATATGTATGGCTGTGTGATATTTCAGTTTTTCTTTTTTAATAAATCTGCAAAGATTTCAACAATTCTGTTTTTTTCTCAATATAGGCTGCTTTACGTTGAGGGGGGAAAAAATGAACAAATGATTTTCGCAAATGGCTGCAATATAACCAAGAGAGAAAAATTTAAGATCTAAGAAATTTAAAATCTGAATACTTTCCATACCCACTGTATATGAACCTTGAACCTTGTTATCGCCCACCCCGACTTATAAGGCCAGTCATATGATGAAAGAATTGGAGCAAATTTGTTTTTTCAGAAATGTGTATCTAACTAGTAGCCGTTTGCGTTAATCAGTACCCAATAAGTAGCTCTCAGTTACAAAATGTTTGGTGACCCCTGCTCTAATGTGCACAAACATCCTAAATAAATACATTTGTCATGAATCATAATGGGCAAAACAAATAGCAGAATTGTTGCTTTTCTTTGACCCTCTTCTTCTTCGTCACAGTATTTTGATCCTCGGAGGGTCTGGGGGAGTGGGAACATTTGCCATCCAGGTATAGTTTCAGATTGCTATGAAGTCTCACACACAGATTAATATAATTTCCAAATAATCTTGATATTCTTGTTATTGTTCAAGATGCTGAAGGCGTGGGGAGCCCATGTGACTGTGACATGCTCCCAAAATGCCGAGCATTTTGTCAGGGGGCTCGGAGCGGACCATGTGGTGGACTACACGGCTGGACCTGTTGAGGTGCCGCTCGCTGCCCTGAACAAGTGAGAACAAGCACGCACCTTTCATTCGGTTCTTGGTAGAGCTGAACATTGTAACTGTTCTTGTTGTCTGTCTTAGTGGGAATTAAACTTGCTAGTCAGTTTTGTTGAAAAATAGTCGTGCGATTGGCTGAAAATAATTGCTAAATCATAAATAAAGGTTGCAGCACTAACTCCATTCAGTCATTGTTTCAGCGGAGATGCTCTTTGAACTAAGGAAGCTGCAAAAAAAAAAAAAAAAAAAAGTTCTAATAACTTCAAATTAATTGATAAAATCTATGAATTACCAAGCCCTTGTCCTCGGTTTACAACCTAGGTCTGTTTTTAAAGCGGTGACACAACTTGTATGCAAGTCGGAACACGCCGTAGTCAATCACTAACCTGCACGAATGCTAGAGATATAACAATTAATTGTTTATTGTCCAGCCATACATTTTCCGTACCGCTTATCCTCAGTAGGGCCGCGGGCGTGCTGGACCCTATCCCAGCTGACTCTGGGCGAGAGGCGTGGTACACCCTGAACTGGTCGCCAGCCAATCGCAGGGCACATACAGCATACACAAAATATCATTCGCACTCACATTCACACCTACAGGCAATTTGGAGTCTTTGATTAAATACTTAATTTACTTAAAATTGTCCAAATCCTCGGAATTCAAAGATATAAGTAAATATTCTCCGATTTCTATAGTCCTCCATGAAAGCAGACTGAATAGCTTTGTGTTTAATCGAAATATGACATTTGCAAACATCTGCTGTTACATTGGAAAACAATGTTAAAAATGTATGCCTATTTTCTCAATAATAAAAAAAAAAAAAAATCAACAGATGAATCGATGATTAAAATAATCGTTTATTGCCGCTTTAGCTAAAAGAGTAGTTAAGTCATAGTTACAGTAATTATTTATATTAAAATCACTTCTCGGCCATAGATATAAAACGAAAAACAGTAAGCACAGCGGTAGCTAAGCCTTCTTTTGTGCTGGCTGATGACGTATTGTTACGAAATGTCGCATGTTGGTATAACCGTTGGATTTGGAGCTTGCATTTGTTGGTGGGATGACTGATGCCTCTCTTTACCCCCACCACCCCTCCTCCGCCTCATAAAGGTTTGACCTGATCCTGGATAACATTGGGGGCAGCACAGAAAGCTGGGCGCTGAATCTGCTCAAGCCCTGGAGTGGCGCCAAGTACGTCACCCTGGTTACGCCCTTCCTCCAAAACACTGACACTCTCGGGGTCGCTGATGGTATGCTGCAGAATGCTGCCACTCTGACCAGGAAGGCCCTCAAGGTAGGGAAAAAAAACAAATTCTCATTTACCAATGTATTAACATCTCATTTGATAGGCGAATAAGTCAGAAGGCCATCTTCAATATGTAAACATCAGTGGGGAGTGGTTAAGGCCAGCAAAGGCCTTATCTGCTGGCCACAAAGCACTGACCTACATTTACAACCAAAATACTAAAATTTGTTCCATGCAATGCAATTGTATGTATTTATTCTCAACAATCCATTCTCTTCCCTTTTTTTTTTTCTTATTTTTCTTTGCTGTGATGTACATTGGATTTTTTGTCCAATCAGATTTCAGCCTCCGTGTGCTGCCATGTCAATCTTATCCGCCTTCGCGTCGGCCTAACTTGCTCTTGTGCCTTTTTAAATTGCCCAGGGATGACTAAAGTGCTTTTCATTTTGACAAAAGTAGTGCTTTGCCACCATCTTGCGGTATCTACAGGCAATAATTAACAATTTCATGTTCGGTAGAAAGTACTCTCAGATTTTCCCTGACAGTGTTTGCCCAATTAATTTCCCAACTGCAACCGACTGAAGCAAATGTTTTGTCTGTCACATTAACAGTTAGTTTGCCTTTCATTTGCTTGTTTTGCTCTCTTGCAGCACCTTGTTAAGGGGGCCCACTACCGCTGGGGATTCTTTGCACCGAGTGGTCCAGCACTGGATGAAATGAGGGAGATGGTAGATGCAGGGCAGGTATGGTAACATACTTCACGCTTTATGATAATGCACTGTTAGGAACGTACAGTATAGAGGGAAAAAATATATATCGCAGTAAATCCACCCAGTATTAATAACAGTTAAGTAATGGAGAAAAATAAATATACAGCATAATCCCCTAATGATTCACATTTTGATGGACTGATTGCAGTCAATTGCAGGGCACAATAATTGACACCTATGGACAATTTTGAGGCTTCAAGTAACCTAAGAAACTTGTATTTGGAATGTTAAGAGGAAGGCGGTGTACTCCGAGACGTGCTCCCCGGTAGACCACCGTTTTGCCCATTCACCAAATAAAGATTCCATTTACGTCAAAATCTGGCAATGGTACGACTAATTTGGGGACTTTTGGACATGCTCATTATCATTTCTAGTTACTGTGAATGTACGTTGCACATGATGCAGTGACATCTTACTATCAATTCAGATAACATGAAATACATTTGGTTATGTTTACAGAGTGCAGGGCAGGCCATTCAAAAACTGCGTCAAATGAATTTACAAATGCACAACTCATTTGACCTGTGCTGGCTTCATTTGCAGATCCATGCCGTTGTAGAAGAAACCTTCAGCTTTGCGCAGGTTCCTCAGGCCTTTGCGAAGGTGGAGAAGGGGCACGCCCGAGGGAAGACTGTGGTCCAGATCAACAAGGGCAGATGATGTGGAGCACAAACACAATCTCGTCAACTCCATTAAGCACTGATGCGTTTCACTGTTGAAGTTGAGTGTAAAGACTATTTAAACCTGCTAAATGTTAGAAAATGTTTTATTTTTCTCATCCTAAATAAATGTTGATTTTAAATCCTGATTTTAACAGCAATTGGTACATTGGGCAAATGGCAGGGTACACCATGGACTGACATCAGCCACACGTCAACACAATATCACACTTATAGACTTTTTTTTTTTTTTTTGGGCAGATCCACTTTTATTAAAACAAAAAAAAAGTGTGAAATGGTCTCTCCTGTCTGGATTGAAAGAGGGAAATGAAAGTTAGCCTGAAAGGAATTAGTTATTTTACAGAATAGCATGTGGGCACATGCTTGGCAGAGGGCGAGAGTGCATGGCAGCTTTAAAAAAAAAATAAATAAAAATTTTGGGACTAAATTGTCACTGGGGCCACACAATTTACTCCTTCAAGTCTCCACATTGGTGAAATGGTGGATGGGCATCTGTGGGCTCAAATGAAGCCAGGCGTTATATACAGTACTTGAAAAGAGGGAATGTGCTCAAACTCCATTCAAATCTTGCTCCTTTTGATCAAAAGTCAACACTTCATCTCAGTCAATCTCACAAGCATTATTGAATCTCCCACGGTTTAGCTAAAAGGAGAATATGTTACGCTAACATATATTTCTTTGAACTTTCTTCCTGAAACACACGACATGAGCAAAAACAACCAGCCACGTCACGTGTTTCCCTCTTGTTATGAGAATTTTTCCGAATGGGTCCATACAGCGTTATTAGCATTCTAAGAATTCCCATGTTATTGGAGCCAAAGTTAAAATAGATCCACAAGGCGAGCCCAACTAATAAATATTTCACAAATGCACGGATACTATTTGCATCAAAATTGTTTCCCGCCACTGCAAAAAAATGTCTGAAATGATACATGAGAACATAATAGGTATTTTCTCTTTTGTGTTTACATATTTACAACAGTTGATTCAAATGTTCTGTCTGATTAAAATCTACAATCTAATAATGTGAATCTCATTCAGTGTTAAAACCTGCTCTGACAACATTGACAAACTTTACAATATTATTACCAACAGTAGTGACAAAATGTGTAAATAAAATATATCTTTGGAGTTTAGGCTTCGTTGCGTCCATCAACACAAGATGAGGAAACAGACACCACGTACCAGACACGTACCATAACGTCGAGAGAGAGTCGCAGCATTAGGCTGACATTTCACCACATGCAATGCAACATTTAGAGAGGATATGGGTCGATAAATAAGAACATATTTATCTTCATTGTAAAATACAAAAGCAATATCAACAAAATAGAAGTGTTAACAACTACTCAAAGATCAGAACATGGTTACCCTCCTCCACATGGGTCCAAATGCTACAGAAGTGCAGTGTTTGTGCAAAAGCCAACTAGGGACCCGTCTGAGTGGTGTGAGGAGCTCCACCAGCGGCGTCGCGTCTGAGTGCCACAATATGGCCCGTACGGTCACAAAATCTCCAGTGTCCATCTTTGGTTTGGTTTTCCCTCCTCGAACGTGTTGAGGATCACCAGGTTCTTGTCGTACTGATGACCTCCTGTGATACAGACCATAATGTTATGTGATGTTAAGCCCTGGAAAATCATCAAGTGTGCAGCTCCACAAAAAAGCGAAGAAAACGTTTAGCGTGTAATCAGTTACTAGCAGCACTGCAAATCCACCACGGGGTGGTGCTATTGAGAAGGTGGCGAGATGGCCAAGGCAGCACAGGCCAGTTTAGTGTGTGCATGATGACAGGCGGAAATTTACACAACTGAATGTAACAACAACAAAATATTAGTCATCCATTTTCAACACCGTTGGTCCTCACTGTGAGGCAGATGTATAAAGCACTGGCCCACAATGCTGCTGATACCTGCACATATTATTACTTCTTGAAGAGTTGTTCTCTATTTATTGTCAAAATTCATCGAAGAGGTGAAGTAGAATATACAGTGGACCGCTGCTATTTCCAGGAGATGAGGACCGGACCGGGCCAGACCACCCATAGCAACAATCCGTGGATTATTGACACCCATTATAACTGCTTTAAAAACCTCTCTCTCTTTTTTTTAATCCCCCAAAATTCTTGAATAAGTATGGAAAATCACTAATAAGCATTTCGAGGGTGGTTCCCCTCCACGAAACAAAAAGCAAAAAGAAAACAAATGGAAAAACATTGGGAAAAAAAACAAATCTGCGAGCGGGTGCCACCGCGAGTATGTGGAGGTCCACTGAACACTTGTAAATTAAGTTTATAAGATCATAAGGTAACAAGTAAACCATAACATTCAAAGAAAACTTGTTTTTTTCCTTTTATAGTTTTATGACGGTTAAGAATATTAAAACGTTACTTATAACATTGCCTGCAAAATACATTCAGTGAATAACTAAAGAAAAAAAAAAAAAAAAGATAATCCATGAATAGGTGAATTTTGAAATGCCAAACAGCGAATATGCGATAAACTCTTGACAGAGGAATCTGACCTTTGACCTCGAGGACCAGGCCAGGTTGCAAGTGGCAGCGCACAAGACCGTCTGAGGTGACCTCCCACAGCTGATTGTCTTTTCCTCCCTCTGGCGACACACAAAGCCGACTGCCTGCCATCATCATGTTGCCTGTGGTCTCCAGTCCACAGTCCTCCGCCAGCTGGAAGCAAACGGGAAGCAGCGCGCACACGTTAGTTAGTTAATTGGAATGAACCAGAGAAATTACGGACTAAGATATTATGAACTGAAAATTCAACATCTGTCGCTGCTTTATGCTGTTGACAAGCGTTGCTGAATCCACTTCCTGTAAAATATTCAAAGACATCCAGCCAGATACGGAAAGACAAAAATAACTAATTTCCTGCTAACACAATGATGTCAAAGAAAAAGAGTGAAGAAGCTGGTTAAGTATTCAGCCATTATAAATGCGATGTATTAGCTTGAAATGTCAAACTGCTTCCAAAATCTAAATAGTTTGCCTACTACAGAACACACATGAACCTGTTTCCTTTCTTTTCTTTGTCTTCCACAATTAAGTTGTTTTTTTTTGTTTTTTGTTTTTTTCATAATGAAACTCTTTTACTGCATAAATCATTTTAAGTATGTACGGTGCTTAACATGTATTAAGGCAACCACCAGTGTAAGGTTTACGTCACTGCTGCCCTAAATTAACAGCACAGGCATTTATCAAAATCATTGTTTAAATTTATGTAATGATTAATACAACAGTATGTAGACATTCTTTAATAGAAATGTATTATTATAATTATTATCAATTAATTTTCAAACGTACAGTTTTACAAAAACAAAGAATTGTAAGGCATATTTCATCATTTCAAGATGTCAAACTTTGGTTATATACTTGCATTCCTTGATCAGAAAAATCTCGTTTTAGGGGTTGGATGTAATGCTAGATTCATTTCTGACTTTTCCTCGTGAGCTGGTTCAAACTTGGGGGGAAAACGGGAAATTCATTTTGAAATTGCTCATTCCTGTTCCAAATGGTAAAACATCGAGCGCTCACTGAAATTGAAAAGGTCAGCATTAAAGCACTTCAGGTTGATGTTCTCGTCATTGTTAGGACAAGGTGTTTTTTTTTGTGTGTGTTTGTGTAAATATCCAACTGACGTATCCAACATACTGTATTTAACCAAGTGATTTAATATGACATAGGAAAATATGCATTTACTGTAAGTACACTGAGTATGAAGGTCGGGAGCACTTTAAGCATGCGCATGCGACTGATTCGCTAGTATGTACATGTGTACCTTGCAGGTAAGATGACCGTCTCGGTAGAGCCAGAGTTGCTCTTCGCCGCCTGTGTCTTCCACAGCCTGCACCCTCATCAGCTGGATGTCATCCAGCGCCCCCGTCAGCGACATCAGACATCCCGTCTCATTGTTCCGCAGACGGATACCGATCTGTTTCTGTCGGTGAAGCATATCCACGACACTTAAGTTGATTTACGGATACAGTTACAGATAAATCCCCCCTTGCGTCACAACAACAAATGATGCTCTTTTGCATTCGAGAGAAGATCCCTCTTTACCTGCAGCAACGGCCGCAGCGATCCGATTCCCTTCCATCCACTGAACTTCCACCAGTCGACCACTTGGCCTGGCTGCAGCAGGACCTGTCGACCGCGATAGTTGCTGCCTTCGTACAACACCCACCTAGACTGGGGCCGGTTCAAATATGAGACAATGTGAGAAAAGTGAACGTCAAATGAAAAAGTCTTGATATAGTTGAGCTCCCTGTTTGGAGTTTCTTCACATCTTTGGGACAATTGCTGTTCTTAATATGATGCTACACAGTCAAACCTCAGCTAACACTATGGAAAGGAATTTCAGAGCGATATGTTACAACCCTGGCAGGACGAGTAAGATGAAAAGTGCATTGCCACGTGATCTTTTACAGTTTATGAACGTTAACATAGTTTTAAGTTGCTCTGAGAAATTTAGAATCAAAGGTTGTCAATACTTTAAGACATACAGTCAAAAAGATTACATTTAATAATTGCAGTACTGTTAGAAGTATGGTTCAGTTTTTGTCAGATGAGAGGAAAATGTACACAAACCCCAGCAATTACAAGCGCAACCTTAGTTGGAGGTAGGTACGTACTTTCCGCCCTCCACCGCCAGAGAGCGTATGTGAGCACCCCAGCCCGCTTGGTGCAGGTTCACTATCCCATGAGTCAGCACCACCCTGCGACCTGTGCAGCCCAGCTTGCTGAACAGCAAGAGGGAGGGGAGCGACAATTCCTACACGAGAAAGCAGAGAGCTTTATTACTAGCGTGCATAATGACACAAAGTCACTGCACATAAAAAGATACCGTCCACTCACACGCATACGTACACAAACAAAGCACTTACATGCCCAACAGTTTGCATGGAACGGACCCTCACGTCTGATGACAAGAAGCCCATGAATTCCGTGTCGGGATATTCTCCTTCCTCCAGTAAGTACATGTTGTCAGAGAAGTTTCTGCCTTCATAAGTGATCCAGCTGACGCATGAATAAAGATACTCTCACGTTAGTTAATATTTGCATTTCCAATATGTTGACATTTTATCCTAGGGTAGCCTCAAATGTGCTCATTGGTGACCTACTTTTGTGTTACTTAAATTATCTCCATAACCTTGCAAATGTATCAAACATCATTTGGCTGTGGTGTTGAATATCAATTCACTTGTGGCTCCTATACCTGCCAGCCAGCACCTTACAGGACCTGGGCACAAAGTCCTCATCCAAAGCTGCTGCACTGTCCTCCAGAACCACCAGTTCACCCATAAAGTTGCGTTCAGAGAACAGCTTCGCCTGGACAGCAATATGGCGCAAAGTTATGGGGGTGGGACACACACGCGAGATGAAACATTAGCTCACATACAAATGCCATAGAAAACACCTCCGAGAAAGTATTAGACGCGACGGAGATTCCACAGTATGGTGTGATTAGTGCATCTGCCTCACAGTCAAGGGTTCTAGGTTTGAATCTCTGGGGATTCAGGTATCCTTCCACATTCACTTTAAAAAGACCCAAGTGACAATTGGTCACCATCAGGGTCTTGATCCAGATGATTTGTATTTCTTCCTTTCAGCAAAACATTTTGTATACTATGCTATGAAATCTGATGTGTTACAGCATGCGTTTGGCTCAGTACACAAAGAAATTGTGAAAAGAGATTGTGAGCCAGGTCAAACTCTGCAACCACTGACATCACAGGTGCTATCTGGATTAATGGACACAAATTCCCACAGATCACGCTAACATTTTACACAATCAAGACGTTTTGTCCATATACTATATACAGTAGGAGAAATGTTTGTACTGCAAACCTTGAACCTAGACTCCAACAATGTTTCCTGCAAAATAAGAAGAGAAAGAATCTGAATGAGGGTTCTGAACAACTCAAGCGACTTCTTTATTCATATTCTTACATTGAAGACTGGCTGGATTGATGATATCTTGCAATTCTGGGCACCCCAGTCTTCTGGACATGAATACAAGCCTCTCTCCAGGATGTGGCGCTCGCCGCTGAATGCAGGATTCTCAAATGCCACCCAGCTGTCACCAAGAGAAGAAAAACACAATGGAATGAAAATCATGTTCCAAAAAACCTTCGCTATCTTTTCCCTACTAAAATGGTGCTGACATAAAAGAAAACATCCAAGTAAAGTCCATTTCCAGTCAGCTTCATTGATCAAGGTTCCTGGGGTGCTACACTGTGACCACCACCCAACAACTACTACTCGGGGATGGATTAAATCCACTTAACAAATTTTGTTGTACGTGTTACATATGACTAATAAAATACCTTCATTTTACGTACTGATGAGACTGCATATCCTTTGTAATTAATATGGCTTGTGATTAAACAAAAAATAGAATATTTCAGGAAATAGATTAGAATTTGCTCTCAATGGCGAAATGAAATGCTTCATCAATCAATTACTTTGACAAGGCTACAGAATGGAGTCCAAAAATGATAAACTGGTAAAAGTAGGTCCAATATTGTGGAGACTCGTTCACTGGTATCAACAATGCCATCAATGCAAACATTTAACCGCAGGAAATGAAAACATCAGGAGACAATGACACGGGAAGATCAGTGGCGCTAACTTATTCTGAACTGTATCCTCGGGGCAGTTTGTATGCACCATCAAGGTGTGTTGAGTGTTTGAACAGTGACAGAACTCTTAGTCATGTTTGTAAGAAGAATAGCACACACCTAAAACTGCAAGCGTGTGCATGAAAGGACACAAACAGAACATTTTATGTTACCCCGAGATTGGGGACTATTTTTACATTCTGAAAGTCGACTATTAAGTGTCTCCTTCTTTCCAGTCCTTTTCACTCTGAATGGAGCCTTAGTCAGCACAATGGGAGGGAGAGGGAATCTCAATTATTTATGTTTACAATCTCAAAGTGGAAAAGCAAAAAAAAAAAAAAAAAAAAAAAGACAAATATTGTTGTCTTGCTTATAAAAAAAAAAAAAATAGGGAGTGTTTGACTTACACCCCACTCAGGATGTTGATGGACTGGGTTTTTCCGCCGTGGCCGATATCCTCCATGTTGATAACTGGCCCCATCAAATCCACACTGAGACCCCGCTCATCCAAATTGGGCTCACTGAACAATTTAATGTGCGGGGACAGGAAATCCTTGGGGAGATAGCACATGGAAAATAAAACAAGATGTATTTTTTTTTTATATTAAGGTATTAAGGAAGGAATTAAATAAAGCTTACAGTCCTAATGGGCCGAATTGAGAGAAGATCATCCTCAGATCCGCCCCAATCACTGCAATGAGGATACTCTCCTTCCTCCAGGACGTATTGTTGACCCTCAAAGTCTTCCTCTTGATAGCCAACCCAGCTACCGGACAGAAGGTATTTTAGACATTTCTAACTCATATTCATCAGGAATATAAACATATCCTACCCACTTGCATGTACGAACTCAAATACTCACAGACCACCAAGTATCTTGAGTGAGCCGACTGCAGAGATTGTCTTCTTAGTTCCACCAGAGCTGCCTTGTTCTGCTTCTCCCTCTTCCTCAATCAACTTGCACAAGTCACCATCCACCTCTAAACAGTCGCCCTCAAAATCGGGCTTCTCGAACACTAGCGCCTGAACGAGCCAAAAAGGAAGGAATGAAGAGATGCATCTTGCGCGCACGGGCTTTTTAGTTTACACAACGTCATGCCCTCTGGATTTGTTTCCTGGACCGTGGCCGAGTGACGGTGGAGTGCAACTGGACGGATCAGAACAGTCAATGTGGGAATTTCCACCACAGGCAGCATCTTTTGAACCTTATTCTCTGTATTTTGCCTTTTTTTCTGAAAGAATAACAGTGGAAATTGCTCCTAGACAAATACAGTTGCAATGGAAAATACAATGTGTATCACAAAGTTCCCAATTCAGTAAGGACTAAGCAGCGGGAACAATATTGTCGTACCCATTTCGCATACGCTGTACATTCATTCATTAAATATGTCAATAATCAGAGTCATGCATTCTTCAACATGACGGAAACTTGCACGGACAAGCAGCCAAGTTTAACCGCCAAGTTAATGATTCACAGAATATGTCGAGAATTTTACTTTTCCTTAGTTCCGGTCTTATCTTGAACCCTTTCTCAAGTGCAGCAGGCATGGTGCCAGAAGGAGCACTAGCAAGTCAGCTTCATTACTGCTGCTGTCAGATTGTATCATTCAAGACTTCTCCCCTCACGAAGAACTCTCCCATTTTTCTAGACTGTAAAGTGTTGATGTCTGTTTATTGCCGACTGAAACAGCAAGATAACTGTGTAAGATTCGAATTTACCAGTTTCCATTGTTTATTTGCATTATAGTAGTGCTTAATTCACATGAACTTAGGACAGCTTATACTAACTACACTGTGTTACATATTTTCCGCTTTGCTGCAGCAGTGTTATCTTATATTATTGACATAGGTTCCAGATTCCAAAATGTCTTGTCAAACTGTTTACTGTTTAACTGTTTACAATCAATATTTCCTGTATGACACATATAATGTAACAGTTGCGATCTACTCGAATACAAACCTTGACCTCTTTGGGATGTTCCACCTTTATTGCTCCCTGTAAAGACAGACAGAAGACCGTCGGAATTTGTCAATACACAAAATGACACAAATGTGATACCATGCAAGGCGTCTGCTGTACTTACAATTCGAAGGGGCCTGAGAGAGCCAACAAAGGGCTGAGGGAATCCCCAGGTCTCTGAACAAGGAAACTCGCCCACTTCCAGCACTCCTACGAAACCTCTAAAGCCAGAATCACTGTACACGAGCCAGCTAAACATACAGACGTGGAGAGAAAGTTATTTTATAAAGACAGTCAGTATGAGCGGGTAATAAGCTCCTAGTCATTGTAATTATTGTCGTTTCACAATAATGATCCCATGCTCAACCTGGTAGGTAGGCTTAAAAACAGATGTTGCACTGAGATCACTCGCCACTGTTTTCAAGGTAGTAACGGTAAATGGAAGGGGAAAAAAAAAAAAGTAAAAAGAAGGGATTTTGTAGAACAGTTTTTTAAAACAGGTGCAAATAGCACAAATGAAATAACATCACATCTTCAGGTAGGCAACAGTTGCTGTTACATCACATGAGTAACATCAACTTACACTCCAGAATGGACCTTTATGGAACCAGTGGCCTGGGGGATCCCAAAGGAGCCAATTTCAACTATGTCATCACAGTAAGATGAGACCCTTCCCAAACCATTAACTTCTGTAAACAGGTCAATTCTGGGCTGGGTATAGTCCTGCAACAAACAGCATAATACAAATGTTCCCAGTAATAATGACAAAAGTCCAGTTCTTCAATAGAAACGCTCTGTTTGTTCGGCTGCCACGGTTGCTGTGGAGCATTTAGAACAACAGAACTCCAGTTGCTCGAATTGCCTTTATCCATTTTGACACATAAGACGTTTCTTATGGGATGAAGGGTTCAAACTGTAATTTAGGTCACACATAAACTCTCTTAATTGTGCTGTTAACATTGCATATTCAACAAGCTAAATGAACAAATAAAAGCATTAATGTACGACTAAAACTATAAAATGCACGAAAACCATGCATACTTTTTGATGTGAATGTTATACCAAACACGGGTTTTGACATCGGAGATCTGGAACACTGGTATTTGAACTAAGTAAAATATTTATTCCTCTAGATTTATTTATTTTTTTATTTTTTTATTTTTTTTTTTAAATGGTGTTTTCATTGTTATATGGATGCAATCCAGTAACGGTCATGAAATTTGCTTTGTGCCTTAATGGCAATGATCAGCTATGTTGCAGTGGTGTAGAAAAGCAATGCATCATAATGAATGGTGCTTGTGGTATTTTGGTGAACTTACTTGGCTGCACAAGAGGGGCAAAATGTTTGGAACACCTCTCAGGGTGTGTAAATGTACGACAGCGTAACACTGCAAATGACAGCCACAACAATGAATATGTGGGATAATCAGTTCAAATGCAGAATTGTTTGTTGGTGTAGTTTTTATATTGGATGTCATTCGGATTGTGAAGATTTAAGTCGAGTTGTGGCCAATGTGTTAAAATAAGCAGTCATACAGAAATGACGTGAGCTAGTGAGAGACAGATCCAAGGCAGCAACTTACGTTTACTGCCAGTCGAATAGAACCGATGGTCATGGGCGTCGGTGATACTGGCTGACCTTTCTCGTCCAGAGTTGT
Source organism: Phycodurus eques (assembly GCF_024500275.1). Classification (NCBI taxonomy): domain Eukaryota; kingdom Metazoa; phylum Chordata; class Actinopteri; order Syngnathiformes; family Syngnathidae; genus Phycodurus; species Phycodurus eques. The sequence goes on along the minus strand of NC_084538.1, from coordinate 17,754,254 downwards.
TGGGGCACCATCCTCAGCCCACATGTTCACTATATGATCTGTTTGACCTTCCTCGAGGGCAATGACACGGCCCTGGAAGCCCTTATGTTCATACAGGAGCCAGCTAAATAGAAAACAACAGACTATTGGATTAAGTAGAGACAGATAGTAATAATACGTATTGGCTGCATTACCCCAGTCGAAGCACCAAGTAGTAGACAAAGTAAAAGTAACTCACGCAATAATTAACACAACTCGATTAATAAAGCCACAGGGACTTTAGAGCGGCAAAGCCTCCTCACCATCCTCTGATGACTCGCACCAAGATGACAGGAGAGAGTTTCATCTGCGTCGCATCTTCGACGTCACTCCATAGTTCATACACTTCAGCGCCCAAGTTATCATGTCCATGTATGAAAATCTGGACCGGAAAACAGAGGTGATGCTACAATCTGAAGTGGCAGCACCGCTTTAATTATGTGTAAAGATAAATGTGAAATAAAAATCTATTGATGTAACATTCACTTGTACCTTTCCGGGTCTTTTGTGGAACCCTTTAGCCACAGGTGTCTGCAAGGAAATGTTACGTGTTGGTAAAATCAAACACATAATGTAAAAGTAAAATGTATTTGTTGTTATATGCCTTTCTCCTCATAGTTTAACTTGAAGGTAGCCCCTGACACTGAAACATCACATCACAAACATCACTACTGCATCTATTGTACTACCATAGCAAAGTCTTGGATGCATCTTTCTTTCTTGTTTGCATCATACTGAAGCAATTGGAGTGAAGAACTTTATTTACTGTAAATAATACAATGCTTACCTTCGTGTTTTTCTTCCGAGGAGTCTTTGTGATGTATTTGGTGGGTGGAGGCAGCTCAGCATTATTGACCTTAGGTGTTAAAGCCTTGTCCATTGGAATAAATCCGTCAGGATCCTGCTTGGTTTTAGGTGCCGTTGTGGAGCCCTGGTCAGTCTCAGACTCTCCTCTGTCGTCAAGCTTTTCCTCCCAACATTTTGGCGGTTTGATTTGTGAACACAAGGGCAGAGAAGGCGGGGAGGGGCTAATTGTTGACTCACTGGCAGCAGCTGTACAACCACTCACAGTACAGCCTGCACCTCTCCTTGTCACACCCTGCATATCTGATTCACGTTCAGGAAAGGTTGCATCAACAGCTTCCTGCTCTCCAAACGAGGGCGCATTTGTCTGTTGTTTGGATGAAACGTTATTTTGGTGAGAGGCCGTTTCCTCTTTGCTCCTCTTACTGGACCGAGGGGAACTCAGTAAGTTAGAGAGGATGGATATCCTTTCTAACCGGGATGATAGCTTCCCTGGCCCCTCGCCATTGTTCTGCTCAATCGTGAACCCCTCTTTGACTTCAGATTTTCCTTTTTCCTCATCACGCCTTTGGTCTTTACCTGAGAGCGTGGAATTGACTGGTCCATGTTTTTCCACGCTCCGTCCTGCCCGATTGGCTGCTTTTTGTTTTAACATCATCGCTGGAGATGGGTCCTTCAAAAGTTTGCCTTTCTTTCTCAAGCCAAACTGGAATTGTTCTGGATCAAAAGTTTTTTCAAAATGATCCTCCCTAATGGCTGGCATAGCAAAAGGGGAAGATGGGGACTTCTTACGTGGGTGCTTCTTAGGAGGCAGTGGGAAGGGAATGCCGCCCGCTTTAATGCTCCTGATGAAATCCTCAAACTCGTCCGGTTCAAGAGATTCGTCCTCACTGGCCGAGTCATTTAGTTTCTGCCTGTTGCCCTTTTTCTGTTTGTGATGATGTTCCACGTTTAACCAGCTAGATGGCAACTCGTTCTTGAGCTGAATTCCCTGAGGTGGACTCAGTGATTTCAATGCAGTAGGAAGAGGGGAACCACCATTAAGTGGTGCTTTTCCTGGTTGTTGGGAAGTATTGAGGTTTTTAGCTGCTTTATTGCTTTGTAGCGCATGTGTTGTCTTTTTTTTCTTTTCTTTGGCCTCTTTGGCATTCTGATCAAATAAACTATTTAAAACACCGGCGGCCAAGCCTTGTTGTTCTGTGACCTCAATCTGACTGGGCTTGAACTTTTGCGTTGCAGCCATCATTTGCTCATCATTTTCTTTAGATACTTCTTTTTCTTTCATATCACTCTTACCAGTGTCTCTTTTGCTTGAAGACAAACTTAAGTTTGTAGACATTTCAGAATCTTCGGCCATGTTCTCGATAGCTTCTGCTGTTACTATTTTTGCTTTACTTTCTTGGTTTACGTTTAGCACTTTGCAATCTGCGTCCTGATGAGTGTTTTCATCCTGTTTCTGGACGCCCTCATGATCAGATCTGATGTTTACAGAGCCCTCGTGCGCTTGGAAATGAACACTAGATTCAGCATTTTCAATTACATGCCCAATTTCACATTTATTTGTGGCAGCTGGCATTACTTCTTCCAAACTTTTTTTTGGAGTCTCCTTTGTTTCCGTTTTTTGTTGAGAACTCTGTGTTGCCGCTATGTCAAGACTGTGGCTTTCCGGTGTTCTTTCAGCATTTAATGCCTTTGCAGGATCAGCAATTTCATCGTGCTTGTCAACACTCATATGTTGTACTCCAACAGACTCCTGGTCTTCTTGGTTAATAATTTCAGAGTTGGGACTCTTGCGAGAACTTTCATTCACTAAACTTTTTATTGATGAAACATTTATTTCACTTTCATCTTCTTTAGTCTTTATTTCACTTTGACTCCCCCTTTTAACACAACTGTGCTTGTCCTGAATTTCGTTGTTACTCCTGGTTCCCTCATCTTGAGCTACAGGTACTTTGGGTTCCAGTTGTTCTTGTATTGTTGAAGTATCCATTGGCTGCTTAAATTCATTGTCTACACTTGTTGTATTTTCTTTCAAAGAATACTCAATAGCTTCTTTGGAATCAAACACCTTGGTTGTACTTCCATGTACTGCATTTATTTCATCTGCTTTCAGTGCTTTACTGCTCTTGCTCTTTTCTATGGTGTTTACCGTTTGCATTTCCTCTTCTGCAGCCAGCGGTAAATATTCATTTTGTGATGTCAGCTGGGTTGATTGATTTGGTTTGGTGATGTCTTTCACTGCTTCGTTTTCTGTGGCTTTGAGCTCTCTGATCCAGTTGTTGCCCAACACTGCTGTGTCATTCAGCTTTTCATTTAACTTTGATTCTTTCCCCTCCTTTTTAGACTCTTGTGCTTGTAAAAGAGGCTCTTTGTCCAGCTGGCTTTCAACATTCTTGAGAACTTCATAAAGAAGTTCATTCTCTGTGTCCAATGACTTTGTTGGTTTCCTCCCAACCTCTTTACTTTTCTCCTCTCCTGTAGAATTTCTTATTGAATCTATGGCCAGTGCGGACAGCAACATATTTTCATGAATTATATTTGTAATTTTTTCCTCAATAATTTCAAAATCTTTCATTTTATCACCAGTGTTTAAAGATATTGAAGGTGTAGCTGAAAGAAGCCGTTATCAGCTCAGAATCATGGTCTTTTGAAACAGATTCATTTGGATGAACATTTGTATTTTTAGCTGTTTCAATGGAAGCGGCTTCCTGGTGAGAGACTATAATGTTGTCACATTGAAGGGTGTAACCCAAGGCAGGGTTAACAGAACTATCCATTAGATTATCATGAGCTGCCTTAGCAGCCTGAGCCATCACGCCTGAATCGAGTTTTGTGTCATTTGTAATCATGACTGTCTCTGGAAGTACTTTGTCCTTTACATTCTCTGAATACAATTGTGACGTTTGCATTTCCAGTGCAGCGCGATCACCTTTGAGATGAGATCCATTTTTAGGTAAAGGCTCCAATATCGGTTGTTGTAGGGCTTCATGCTCTTTTATCTGCCTATTAGTCTCAGCACTGGGTACCTTGTTGGTCGGTGCTACCTCAGCTATCGCAGCTTTATTTTCTGGTTTAACTTTGTGTTGAAGATTTACCGTAACCACTGTTTCATTATCCTTGATTATTTGAGTTTTTGAATTGTTTCCTTTAGGACTAGTTGGGGCCTCTTCTAACCCCTGGGGCGGTCTCATTTTCTCTCTGGTTTCACTGGCACAAGAAGGATTTGTAAGTGTCACACTCTTTTCTTTTTCGCTGTGAGACCCGGATTTAACCTCAAGAGTACCCACAGCGGAACTGTCTTTAAAACGATCTGCTGCAACACTGTCTATAGGTGTTACAGCTGTCTCTGTGTTACTGTTTGGATGTAAACTGTCCTGTTTAGATATAGACATGTTTGACGAATTATTGGTTGAAGTATGTTGAATTTTTCTCGAGTTAAGACTGGGCGAGCTCCTCTGGCTTCTCATTGGGAGCTTGCTTGGAGATGTGGGACCGGAACTGTTTAATGGAGTCTTCAGGTATTGTTTGAAAAGCTTTGAGTCTTCTTTATCTTGGCTGGTGGCAACTGGAAAGACGCATAGAAATCATCGAGTCACACAAAATGATATCCTCCAAGCCTTCCCAATATTTCAAGGAAGGTTGTACTTGTCATGCACTTCATAAACTCCTTATCTTGAGTTGGGAAAATATGGAAAATGCAAAAATTAGCAGTTTTGACAACACTAAGTATTTTGCATTGCACGACACAAAGGTAAACAGATTACACACATGCAGGCATTCAAGAAGTGATGTCAGACTCAAGGGGCGCACAAACAGTTGTGCACCTCTTGCGTTAGCATTTCCCCACATCATGACTTGAATCCTACCGTGACCATCAGGTTCCAAAGCCCCAAGTTACAGGTGAGCTAATGCCACCCCAAGATAACTGCTAAATGATAATGAAGCAGAAAAATAGAGTTGGTTGGTTCCATATAGAGGACCTAGTGACTAAATTTGTTGTATAAGCTTATTCTGTAGTAAATAAGTGTCATAACCAAGACGTCTGACAATTAACCTAAGTGAATTCAGTTAAAATCCACTTTTTACAGCATATAAAGCCCCTTTGTAGCTTGAAACTTAAAGACTCTGTCACAACAGTTCTTTTACCTTTCTTGGGACTTCCAGAGGGAGGAGGGATCTCACTCGCAGGTCTTTCCACAAGTGCTGCTTCTTGTTGGTCTGGGCACTTCTGGGCTTGTTTGTGTCTGTCTACTTGAGGAGATGTGACATTTCTGTAGTTGACTTCACTCGTTTTAGGTACTTCATTGTTCAACTTTCTAGTTGGAGATGAAACAGGTAGCCGACTCTTTGATGTTAAGGAAGCAAGTTTATCCTGATAAGACTGTCCTATTTTAAGTCCCTCTTCCACTCCATTTACTAAGTCAATATGCTGAATAACATCAATAATATCCTTTGGCTTTTCTTTCACATGATGTGGCAATGGGTTTAATGCTTTAGTGGGAGAAATGTCAGCTGAGGGAGCGTTTACACCCTTTTCCTCGTCAGAACATGTTTTCCTGACACCTTTGGATGTAGACACGAAAGATTTCAAAGATTCAGTCGCTATTCTTGGGTTTTTCTGTAGTTTGGAAGTGGCCAAAGAGCCATCAACATCTGTCGCTTTATCTGTTGACACAAGTGAGTTTATATCAGCATCTGATATTTGCCTTTTGGGAATTTTAGACTTTGTGAGACCACTAGTAGATTTGCCTTGCGATGGTGTTATCAGAGAAACTGTTTTCTCATTGCTTTGTTGCTTTAGTGGTGGTAGATCACTGGATGTTGTAACTTTAATGTCCTCCGTGGAGCCCTTTGATTTCGTTGTCACATTTTTGGCCTTGCCGACCGCCGCTGTTGCCGAGGGCCTTGTTACGCTTCCAATGGTACGCCGCTTTTCAGCTGCTACTCCTGGTTTAGAGGCCGTTGCCTGGTTAATCCCATTGCCTCTTATTCCAGATACCCCAGTCTGTAGTTTCACCCGGTACATAGCAGGGGTTACAGAAGTACCCTCAATTTCAGATGTCTGACAGACAGTTTTTTCTTCAATTAAAAATTCAGATATGTTTCTGTCTTCAGTTACATCAAATGGTTTGAATGATGTTGAGTCTGCATGTTTGTTTTCATCAGAGTTGTGGTTTTGAAGTTGTAGCAATCTGGATAGAAAGACAAAAGAATACATGAGTAGATGCATAAGGACATACACTCAGGTTTCGAGTTAACATCCGAGTCAAATCCGCACAAAGGGCACCCACAAAGAGAAAACATTTACTGAGCTTTGGGTTATAGCTTGAAAATTCTGTTATAGCTTGAAAATATTGCGGTTTCTCATGTAAAAAGTGTTGTTCATGGTAATGAGACCTTAAAGGGATTTTATTTTCAATAAAGTGCGCTCATCAATTGCCGCCACGACCGTTTATGATTTCATTTATTTGAATTATGTTGAGTGAACTGAATTTTAGTTTTGCTGAGGATGTTTTCTTTCAAGGACTCACTGTTCCAGGGCTGGGACTCATTGTTTACAGACATGTGCATCCTGGGACTCACATAGTGTAAACTGATCTATAATATATAACTAGGGTGAGGTTAATAGTAGTCTTTCGGCTTATCCACTCCAATGTCTGCCACAGCAGCAGATAAAACAGAAGAAGTGAACCACAGAAGAACAAGAGGAAAAAAGAAGAGGACAAGACTCAGACAGCAAAAAGCAAGATGAAGAAAGTGGCAATGTCATAGACACTGTTACGGCGTTACAAAACCAATTAGGGCAGAATTGTAGGGATATGTTGTTTTTATAACGGTGTGGGTGGGAAATTCATTCAAAAATAATTACCTTGCAGAAAAAACATTATGGGACCAACACATTAATTTTTTGGACTAAATTCCATGATCACTACCACTAATAATAGCAGTAATAATAATAGTAACCAAAATATATATACATTTTTTCTTGATGTTAACAATTTCTAATGCGCAAAAAAACGAGTTATTTTTGTATTCAAAATAAAAATTGTTGCAGTGCTTTCGGTGCATATCTCTGTATTTTATATTTACATTTTGATGAGCAATACAGTATTGTGATAATAACACTGTGACCATATGATCACTACTATGAATCTTTTGCTGTTACAAATGTGTTGCTAAGGAGTGGCTATAAACTTGGATAGTGTCACTCCTTTGGTGAAATAAATAATCTGAAATAAATATTTTTTTAAATAATAAGGTAGGATTAAAAAAGCTCTTTGGAACTTGAGCCGTAGTGCATTCAAGTGAAAGAAAAACAAAGAATACTCGAAGTATTTTTGATTTAGCAACTCATTTTGAAGAATGCAACAAACTAAGTGTGCAGTAGTCACCTGTTGCCTATCAAGTTTTGTATTGACGAACTTACTCAGTTGGTGAAGATGCACCAAAGACACACACAGGAATGGGGACGATTTAAACTCAAGTTGCAGCGTATAAAATGTACGTTGTGGTAATTGCTTCTAAATTTATTTTGAGCTTTAGCTGTTTTAAAAGTGTCATCACTCTGTATAATGAGACGCTCAAAATATAAATATTTCAGCGCCTCAGTCACTGTGTGGTGTTCTCTTCTGGTACAATAGCACATGGGAAGCCTAAGATCAGGTTCCACGAAGGCTTTAACGTTGTAGCTCACCTTTCTTTTTCTCCGCTCAAGGGTGTTTTAAACAGAAACCATAACAAAATGTAGATACTCACAGATTCTTCTTTGTCTGCTCAGAAGTCGTTGAAGCGGAATCTGTGCTGTCTTCTTCTCCCACTTGATTTTTCTTTTCCAAACTTAGCTCTGGGCTAACGTGTACTTCATGGGACACATCCTTGGGCTTTGAAGGCAGATTCACAGTCTTGCGTGTAACACAAGTTTCTTTTGACCCTTGTTTCTTCTTAAGGGGGTGTTTCTTTGACTCAGTGCCAGTGTCAGGCTCCTCTGCCTGCCGTAAAGTCGTTTTCAAATCCAGCAAAGTTGGCGCAGAGGACAACTCTGCCAAGCTGCTCGTGGTTCCTGTAGTCTCCTGGGTAACTGACTCATCCTCAGGAAATACTGTGACAGGTATGGCCAGCACGGGAGGCGAAAGTGGTATGACGTCCTCCTCCCTTTCCTCCTTCCTATCCTCTCTCATGTCTTCCCACCCTATTCTCTCCTCCTCTCCAAGGTGAGTATCTACTAATATGGCTTTGAAGAGTTGAGTAGGAGATTCACCAGCTGGTACTTGGTCTCTTTCCTGTGAATGGCTCTGTGCGGAATTTTCCCTGCCAACATCCAGTGGACCCTCATGTTGAGTTGAGAAGGAGTGAGTTCCGGGTAATTTAGAGCCCAAGGTTATTCCCTTTAGGGTCGTGCTGTGGACACTTTTTCCAACTTTAACTGATGTTTTTGCTGTCACTAAGCTTATGGACGTTAAGTTAGGTGACTTAGGGAGTGTAGCGTTGTTGGGAAAGGGAATTTGAAGTGTTGGCACGTTGGTTGGGCTATCATCACCACCCTTAGTCAAACCTTCTGCCTTCTTCTCTGTGATATCCTCCAAATCCATCTGCAGCCTCTTGCTTATCTCCTCCACCACTGACTCTGCAAATCCAACCTCGGATTTTGTATCTGAACATGGCAAAGTGGCGGTTGCAAAGTCCAAAGCAGTGGGGGTCACATTCCCTGAATTCTTTTTGCTCCCGGCAGTGCTCACCCTGCACACAGGAACCTCCTTCACACTGCTACAGCCACTGCTGTTAGAGTCTGCAAAGGGAATATCTGCTTCATCAGACAACAGAGAAACCACACTAGAGGCACTGCGGCTGGAACTTTCGCTGAGGTTGTTGCCACTCTCCACTCCTCCTCGGAGTTCTGTCTCTTTCGACTTGTCGTCTTTTCGGGAGGGAGTAGGAGTCTTTGAGCCACCTTCCTGTTTAAGCAAGGGTGAATGTGGAGACAAAGGGGGCGAGGGGGAACCTGGACAACTTGCATTGACTGAAGAGTCTGAAGTCTGGTTGCCTCGGCTCTTCCTCTTCTTGGGGTTGAAGAAGTGACTGAGACGATCCAACACACCCCTTTTCTCCTCTGAATTCTAAAATGGACGGAGAAGATGCAAACACAAGATATATATCAAAGTGGTGACAGTGGCAACACCCTATAATCTGTCGTAGATCCTTATATAATTTATCTAAAAGCAAAAATGCAATATGTAAATCATTCAGAAATATGGGTCATGAATTAAATGCTCTGCTAATTAAAAAAAAACACACCAAAACTTATAAAACATGCTGCATTTTTTTATTTTAAAATTTAAGTGATCAAAATCAGTAAACAATGTACCAGTACCAAAATTTAATTACTTACAGTATGATGACCCAAATTAATTTACTTTGTTATTTTGGATACATTTTCTCCAAAATAAACCAACACTGGACATACAGTACTACCAATCTAATGAAATCCAATAAAATAGGCTATGTGAAGTGGTCTCACGTTAAAAAAGATAATGATCATTTAGTTTTATTTTGATCACACTGGGAAGTATTTTCAATAAATTGTTCTCTCTCTCGTCATGAGGTGTAAATTTGTACAATAAGCCAGTATGTTACAGTGCAGTTCTACAAACAAAACTGAAACTCCTTTAATAATACACATTCTATTGTAATGTTTAAATCTTTATGACCGTGTAAAACACTAAACATTACTAAGTAATGACATACAGTAGATTATTAGACTGTTCAAGTGTATGTTTAGTTCACGTGTTTGAAAGTAGAGAACTGTTAGCAGGAACAGCTGTGACTCAAATGTGACCGGCACAAGTGTAGTCAGTGACTTGACTTATTATCATTCTATCGTTATCATTCATTCAAGTATTTTAGAACCTAATGCAAACGTAATAATCACACTGCTGACTATGATCAGCCATATTACTCACAACCCAATGAGGACAGTGTAAGGAAAAAAGTTACATACCATTTGACTCGCTGTAATAGTTCTTTGCAGATTAAAGCAAAATGAATTCCAACAGCACAGACAATCTCATCTAGAGCAATCCCCCGAATGACTGTCGTACAACTAATAGGAACCATATCAATATGTAGTTAGTCCTGCCCCGTGACAACAAGCAGCGCTGGTGGCTTGTGGATCTGTAAGCAGAGTGTCTGTCTTGAGGGCATGGCCGTTTGCATTCACAGCAACATCGTATAAGCATTTGTGAAAATGACGGCTCACACGGAAAACAAGCAATTTGCAATTCAATGAAATTAAAAGGGCTCGGAAAAGAGGGAAACCCCACCCTTCCTCAATCTGAAGAGACATCAGTGCATCTGTTTTCTCGTCTATATTTATCAGGCAGCACTTGTGAAACTGTCATTCCACAACAAAAATGAGGGCTGGATCTAAGTTGATCTTGCTACAGTGAATTCCAACACTGTACAAACCAATTCGTATATATACTGTACACCAATTGCTCAGTGTGTGTCATTTCTTTTGTAATCTTTCTCAAATTAAATAAACAAAACAAAAAAACCTTTAACACACTTCACAGTGTCAAATGTTACCACTATTTTGACTGAACAAACTGCCGCTCATGGCTGGGATTTCCAGTTCATGTTTAAACAGAATAAAACAGACACCTGTGTAGCCTCTGTTAGGACTTGAGTTTCTTTTCTCCGTACAGTTATCACATTTTGCACCACCCACTTTAACACTCCACTGTACCTCCAACTCGATTCTGCCCATTCACTCAATCCCACATGCTGAAGCTTTAAAGGAATATCCTCTGTTTAGTGTGTGTTTGAATCTCAATAATAGTACTCGTCATCCATTCTGGGGAGGAGGAAAAAATAAATCACCACTAACACTACTTTTATGGATTCATACGCATTGGTCACCTTGAAATAGGCGTAGATTTAAAACCATTCTTTATGTCCCACTTCCTGTCAGCTAAAGCCCTGTATCGTTCTCCAACAACAGTAACGGTGCAGTCTCTCTCTCTCTCTCTCTCTCTCTCTCTCTCTCTCTCTCTCTCTCTCTCTCTCTCACACACACACACACACGCACTACAAAATCAAAACAAAGCCCCCCCCCCAGTTTTTCTTAACTGACACAGACGGTACAAAAAAATACATTATCTGCTGACTGGCAGGACTGTTAATCGAAGATCAAAGTAAAGTTTGAGCTGAATTCCACATCGAAAATGTTGCACATTTAAAAATGAGCGCGCTGCATGAACAATATAGCAATGCAAAGGTGGGACAAGTTGTGAAAGCAGGTTTTTCAGGTTCAGGTTATAAAATATCCCACAAACAATGACATCCCACAGGATAACGCTCATCTTGTCTTGCACCCGGATACTGTTTGGTTAGCTGACATGTTAACTTGCGACCCCTGCAGGCAGAAATAAGTGAAAACTATAAATGTGAAGACAAGAATTAAAAATATGCGGTGACAAATATTTGTAAGAGATTTGACAGATATTTCTCCGAACCATTAAACAGTAGTGCATTATAGACCAACAGTATGCACTAAACAGTATTCTAGTTAGAATCAACAGGTGCAGATTTGATTTACTGACAAGTTGAGCAAAATGCTATGGAAAATGAGCAACATTTCCTGATCAGATACACCTAAACCAAGCCAATACGACGATAATGCAATCAATTCTACATTATAAAGCTGATCATTAGTCACCTTTTCTTGATGGCGCAATTATTCTAAATGAGGTCACGGCAGATGGGCAGGGTTGAACTGGACTGAGTTGCCTGCAAGTGGCTGACCAAAATATTTGCAACACCTTCAGTGTAATGCAGTCCAACTGAATTATACTCTCAAAAGTTTTGTAAAATTCCAGTTAACTTGTCAAGATGTCTATATATAATCTGTATTTTATCACAACACTATTACTGGCTTTACTAACTACATTGGCAACATTTCAGATTAGAACAAGAACAACGTATCTTATCAAGTGCTTAATCAGAAAAATAAGTCAGTAAATAAGGATACCGTTTTCCCTAAAATGTATACGATGACATTTCTAAATATGTATTCATATCAAACTGGGAAACCACACTTTAATGCATATTACAGTAGGCATTCAGGATACAAATAGGATGTGTACAATGCTTAAGTTAATGAACACCATGCAGATTTAGTTTCCATGTATTATCACTGACCTTGCAGTATTTGGTTGGTGAAGTGGGACTTCCTTGCTGAGTCATGTTGAAGTAGATCATGGAGTTGGAGTCAGAACGAAGGTCCCAGTCCGATTCAGTCTGGAACGAGCACGCTGTCGAAACACTCATCTGGTCGAAGCTCCTGCTAAAGCGAGGCGGGAAAGAGAAAGAGGAGTGGGGGCCCAAAGGATATGAGGTCATTGGCTTTTTTTCCCCCCTCTCACTGTTCAGTGGGTCTTTTCAAAAGATCTCACTCAGACTTTGCTCCTATTATATGTGCCACTGAACAATTCAAGTTCCCTATGACTAAAGTTCATGTTGATTCGTGCTGCACTGCCATTTAATTGTTTTGATTTCAGTGGCATTAGACTGTCTGCCTTTGAGGTGAATTCAAATGTAAAAAAAAAGAAAAACTAAACACAGCAGAGAGACAATATTACACTTGGTGGACAACATTCGTTCAAAGTAGGGTAGCACGTTCACTAAGCAATTAGAGGGTCTTTGCGGATTCTGGCTCATGTGTGAGGCATGAGGACGGTTTATCTGCTGCTGAAGATACTCTTTTGACACAACGTATGAACATAAATATTATACACCGACACAATCAAAAGATTTGCTCAATTTACAGTCTAATAAAGTGTTGTGCTTAACGAAAATAATAAAAAAAAAACATAATTATGTCTAAAAGCATTACCATACATCTAGATTAATTTTGGGTTAAGTCAAACAGCTTGGAATTTTTTAGATAGATACAGAAGAGAAGATGTTAAAAAAGAAAAGCGACATTAGTTCCTAATGCTTTGTCAGAGAGTACACACACACACAGCCAAGACAGGAGTCTGCAATAATGTGTTTCTCCACAAGGGGGCAGAGGCAGATTGTTTTTCACTGACCATTAGCAGTTTACTGACATTAACTATTTGATTGTGGCTTTGATCGCCAACATTTTGAGTGCCAGGACGTCAAATGAGTTTACTATTACCAAGCAGTGAATATGTAAAAACATTGTCAATCAAGGTTCTTCCTTGTTTTGCACAGCACAGCAGAAGAGGAGATGTATTATGTATTATTATTGTATTATTTACATTCTTTCCAGGGCTGAGCTGCTGAGTGAACCAACCACACCTCACTGAGCCTCACATATGTGGGACATGAAATGGAATACCTTTTGGTTAATTGTTATCTCTTTTTTGTTTCAGTATGTCTGTGGCCCAGTGCACAAAGCAAAGTGCATAGAGACATGATTAGATGAGTTTGTTGTGGACCCCATCCCCATCAAACATCTTTACGATGAACTCGTCTGACCTCACAATTTTTTTTCTGGCTGAATGGAAAAACATTCCATGGTCGCACTCCAAATACTTCCAGAAAGTCATTGGACTTTAATTGATATAGTCCACATATACAGTACATGAATAACGATCTCTTAACATCCAACAAGAAACAAAACTAAAGGGCGTTCATTGTGTTGAGTCTAATGTGGTCATTGTTACTAGTATGGCTTCTCCACAGCATGTGCCGTGGGCTGAGCATGCTGAAGCATGCAGTTTATTAATGTCTAAGCATCTGGTGTTGCAATGTGTCCCTGTGCAGATACCTGCAGCATGTGATTTGGTTTATAACTTCGAATGGGATTTCATATGTGAGAGTGTCATGTCATCACTGCAACAACATACGGATGTGCTCTTCTGCTTCACAATGAGTCATGTATTTATTTAGTAAAGGTGTTGAATAATGTATTTTGACTGAAAAAAACAAAAGATGCGTGAGCCCCGATTTAACTTCACCATTGAAAAAGCTTCCTGATCTTAATATATTAAAAGCAGGTGCACTGAAAATATTAAAAGCACACTAGTGTCACTGTGCATTTGCGTACCCAGCTTTTTTTGGGGGGGGGGGGGCAGAGAGGTAGATGGCGCTCCAGGAGGTGAACTTTCCTGCAGGATAAGCGGTGTGGAAAATGGATATTCAAAATAAATACACAAAAAAAAAATTACATATAAATAAGAACAATAAATAACGTAATGCTTAATCAGTGGATTAAATAACTCACGGGATTTGAACTACTCTCCTTTATTCAGTATTATTTTGCTTGTAATATTTTTTCACTGGACATAAAACTCCAAATATTCGCTGGACTGATTTAACTACTGGGATGTAGCACAACCAAACACTAAACAGCTGTCAACAGCTCCTCCCTCATATTGCCATAGGCAATACAGGCAATCTAAACAAACATTCATTGAGCATCACAAACACACAAGTCTAACTGATCCTTTACAGACATTTGACAAAGACGGAAACCAATCTGTAGGAGATATGATTGTTATTTGTTAGAAAATATACCGGTAGATACCGTAATTTCTCGTGTATAATGTGCATTCCCCCCCCCCCCCCCCCCCCAAAAAAAATTGTCAAAAGTCAACTGTGCGCATTATACATAGCTATAGGGGAAAATGAAAAAGCTTTCACACTTTATAAATGTATGCCGCCATCTTGAGGTTATGAAAAAGCTGTACACTTTGATACCAATGTCACCGCCACCTAGAGGTTATGAGAAAGGTGTACACTTTCATTCCAATATGAGAGGGGTACATATGACTGCATATACTGCATGTACAGTTGTGCTCATAAGTTTACATACCCTGGCAGAATTTGTGAAATCTTTTAGTTTTTTAAATATGGCTAAACAACAACCATCATTCATTTCTTTATGGTTATGTTTTGTTTAACGATAATGCTTTTCTGAAATGCTTGACAGTTTAATTTGAATCCCATTAAAATTAAATTAAATGTGTTTTGCCTAGCCCTTCATGTTTTGAATTGTACCCATCTTGTACAAATTCTGCCTGGGTAATCAATCATATGAGCACAACTGTGTGTTTTCTCATTTACTAAATAAAAGTAAGGCTGTGTATTTCAAAATAAGAGCAAGTAAATAAAAAAGTATTACATGTTCAAATAAAGTGCTTAACTTCAGAATAATTCCTTGAAAAAAAATACTCATATGGGTAGAAGCAAAATCATGCATTATAAAAAAGCATTATACATGGGTAGAAAGGTTTTCCAGAATTTTTAGGTCACCTTTGGGGGTGCGCATTATACACAAGAAATTACAGTAATGAATCAAGATAGAAAAATACCACAGTCCAGATTGCACTACAGAAAAATATTGAATTGCTGTTGTGGGTACACGGCCTTTGCATTCTGTGAGTCCGTATGATCTCAGGGTTAATGAGTAACTGGCCATTCATATGAAAATGAATAAATAAATAGAAGCACTACAACGCTTGGAATCATTTCATTTTTCATTTCAGACAATTAGCAAACCATCTGTCTAATCACAATTCAGGAATAATTCATTCCTGAATTGCTTCTGATAAGGGAAAAACATTCACCAAAATGTCTGACAACGTGAGGCCTCAATGTTTGTTTAGAAAGAGCAACTGTGTTTGGGAGTGCTTGGAAAATGACAGTTTGCCAGATGTTAGGTGTGTCTGAAACTCTCTGCAGACTGCAGCCACTTCACTTCCCTGGGAACTAATAACCAACAGGAGAGTAGAAACTAAGTCAGTGTTAATCAATACAAAAGCAAACTTTTTTTTTTAACAACTGTACAGTTTTTTTAACATCTAAACTATATACAGGTACATACCGCTTACAAGTGACTATGCAATGAGGTACTGAACAGAATGGTTTAGTGGTTAATATTGTACACTATATTTGTCCCATTTCCTTAACCTCTTTTATCCCATCAATGCCATATAAACTCTTATGAGTTTGTATACATTTCGTAGCCTCCATTCTTCAGACAATCGGCCCCTATGAACGTTCAGCGTACTTGATTATGAAGAAGAGAAGCTGGTGGCTCGCGCTTCCTTTTGACTGGTCATGCCAATAATTATTGCAAGGGATATAGTTGTATAGGACAGGATTTCTCAAAACATTTTTTCAAATAACTCAAATTAGAAATTTGGTTTCTCTTCATAATTACTCAAATACATCATGTATTGCCACAACACCAACCTACATTGTAAATAATTTAATCACACAAAAGACGTGCAGTTGTTATAACAAACATGAAATTGTGAGGCTCCCTGGTGATCAAGAAAATCTGCAGCCCAATAAAAATGCTGCCGTTATCCATTTTGGGTCTGGACTTAAGTTTTGAATACCCTTGAAAAGGTTACCCCATTTCACCATTATCTATAGCTCCATGTGCATCAACTCGAGTATTCATTTTCATCTGTACACTAAATTTAGTGGTTGCTCACACTTGAAAATTTTGGTAGAAGCAAATAAAGGAATTTGAAATGTAAACTAGAAATGTTTGATGAGATTGCATATTCTTCCCAAAGCTTTTCAAGTGTTTTCCCAGCTATGAACTGCAATATTTCTGACATTCATTTAACAATAAACCCTTTCTTCTGCCACGAAAATTGTTCAGGCCTAATCCCAATTGGACTGTATAAAAAAAACACTCCTCCTTTTACAGGCCCCGAAGTATGTTTGTCTGAGAGCTTTGTGGTTCTGTGTGTGAGAATACAATGGCCGCACACACCTTCAAATTCATGAAGCGCACGGTTTTCAGACCTGTTTATATGCCTGCCGTACACCTTAGGCTGCACTATAGTGGCTCTTGCTTGATGGTTAAAGGATTGTTAACTATAATCTTCAAAGTTTTTGCCAATTTTGCAACACAGTATATTCAGAAATATTATTTCCATGTTTTCATCACTATCCCAAAACCCAAAGATATTTTTTACACACACAAACCAATAAAAAGCTTCTCATCGCTGTGTCCTACTAAAACAAATGAGCCAGCAATTTCCAAGAATAACTGCTCGCACCTTTATGATGTAACACAAATTCCTGCTTCAACCCCCCAAAAAAAAAGCACAGTTCACTAAACGCTACATTAGAATGATGTAATCTTACAGAACATCTGCAGCAGCTGCTCGCATCAAATAACCCATCAGCATCTCAAACTCACCATTGAACCTAAAGATAATCTATAGTACTCGAGGAGTTGGGGTGGAAAAAAATAGTCACTGAGCATTATGGTCATAAATGCATTTCTATCCTGACCCAAAATGATGGGGCTTGTTACCCAGGACTCCCAGGAGAATTGCTGACAAGCAACGGTCTGTACAATCTCATTCCTACAGCCATGTTGCTACGCAGTTTGGTTTTTAAAAAAAAAAAAGAAAAGAAAAAAAATAGTGTTTGTACAAATTCTAGATCGTGCTACGTGGAGAAACCGTGCAAAATAAATCAAGTGGAAAGAAGCACATAATACATGAAATGAAGACCTTGTTAGAGAACTACTTGAACCTATCCAACTTGCACAGGAACAAGCATTCCGAAGAAAGGTGATCCATTAAAAGGCTGAGGCAATTACGTGGGTGTGCAAGCAGTTATAGATGTAAAAATCTGAGGTGAAATACACCAATTGAAAAGAACTGCATGAACAGCTGACAATCTATAATAATAGAAATAACAGGAAAGATAAATACAGTAAAAGCATATAACTGCTACACCAGCAAACCCATTTCAGGAGAAAACATGTAATGTCACATTTCACAAACTGCTCCCTGGAGCTGTGTCATTTGTCACAATTTAGGGAGGGTATTGTTTTCTCTCAATCAGCCCTCTTTTCTCTAACCTTTTCTGATTGTCATGCAAGTCTAAAACTAATTCATAAGTAAGCACTGAAATGTGTAAACTCTCTCAAATGTACTCCGTGTGTGGATATAGTGCATAGATTAAAAAAACAAAACAACAAAAAAAACATGATTAAAGTTATTCCAATAGGGGATTTCCTGTTTAAAATAAACTGCAAGCACAGCAAATCATTACTTTTCCAAATAACACAATAAATTCAACCTAAGTTTTGTTGACTAAGAACATTCCAGCAGAAAGAGAAAAGATAGATAAAAGTGGAGGAAGACGTGTCTTCTGACTGAACATTTGACAATAAATTATCTAGTAATTAAATTAATGTGTGACTCGTGCTCCATCAAATAACATGGGAATCGCCCATCTTGTTTCACCCAAGAACCAAAGACATCCTTTCAATATGGACCCAGGCCTATTATTTTGATTGTCTGCAATTTCACTTGCAAAAGCTTTTGGGGATTTAAAGACGTTTGATACGCACATCTTTCTGGTAGTTCTTGTCATGCGGGAGATTTTTTGCATGCATTGTAACCATGTGCCACAACTTTGTTAAGCACAGTTTCTGCCCTGGACGTCATGTTGGTCAAGTGGTTATCACGTTTGTCCCGCAGTTCTGCGGTTCAGGGTTCGAAGCTTGCATGTTTTTTTTCTGGGCACTATGGCTTCTTCCCAGATCCCCAAACACGATTAATTACAAACACTAAATAATCCATAGATGTGAATGGTTGTTTGTCTATGTGCCCTGCGAATGACAAGCAACCAGTGAAGGGTGTATATCCTATCTCGCCCAAAATCAGCCAGGGGATTTGAGAGCACCAAAGACCCTGACGACGAGAAGTGGTATAAAACATGGATGAATGTACACAGAGAGATTCATGAGTTCACTGGCTGTTCATCTACTCTGCAAAGGCGCTGTGAGCATAAAATAGGGGAAATCCAGTTATAATTCTGCTTCAACTGCACAAGACCACTGTTGGGCACCAAGCAAATTTCTCGGACGCCAGAAATTAACCTGGCACTCATATGGCCAGTCGGAACTCGCCAGGTTACCCATAAATGTACATAAAACGTGCTCACTGCAGTCCAGATCTCGAGTATGTTTGCAAACATTTGAATTTGCATATTTCTTGAACAAGGCACCATCATTCCATTCCAAAGACTTCCTCCCTGAAACCTTAAATCAAATGATTATTGATGTCCCCTGTGGCTCTTATGTGTGGTATTCATACTGCTCTGAGGCAAATAAAAACTTGCCTCTCTGCTCTATCAAAAGGTTGCTTGTTTCTCTGTTTCTCTCTCTCCCCTTACATGGACATCCTAATGTATGGGGATACAATCCCAATTGTGCGTGAAGTACAGTAATCCCTTCATCGCAGGGATTAGGTTCCGGACGACCCCCGCAATACCGGAAATCTGCGAAGTTTTATTTTAAAGATGTATGATGCTCCCCAGACTCCTATTAACCTCTACCCCATAGTTTTATAAACACTTTCTATACTTTTAAACACCTTTTAAACTCTTACACATACAGTAATGCACAGTAGTACTGTACATATTGGTTTAATGATTTTTTTCCTTTTTTTCTTAGGATAGGAAGCTTATTTTACCACAAAATAAATTACAGCATGCAATCAAAAATCCCACATTATGGTGAATTATGCGAGAGTACACTGAATCCGCAATAGGTGAACCACAATATAGCACTGTATACTTAAAAACATACTGTATATTCCGTAATCAATACTAGTGACAATCAGTTGACGAATTTAAGGTTGACTAAAAGTAAATGTGTAACCACAACCTATATTAGAAAACACACAGAATGTTGAGTACCACAGACATTAGAACATTATAAACCAAGTAGGGCTATAATGATTCTTTAACTGTCTTTAAATGTGTGTAAAGGTGTTGACTTTGTTTTCAATTGGATTTCAAAGGAGGAAAGTTAGTTGTTGACTTCTTTGACTATTTTGTACATCAAGACTTACTACTACGTATACCTGTTCTACAGCCCTCCAAAACTGGAAGCACAACTGGATACGGGAGCCATTTTTCTCAAGCTTGCAGGGAATACCTGATAGCTGGGTAGAATACGGTTGGGGTGATTTACAATACATGTCACAGACAACTTTGCAAAAGCTTAGGTGTTTTGGTCTGCTCCCGTGTACAACCATGTGTCCACACCTGCCAGAACAAACTGTACAAGGGTGGTAAAAAAGAGCAGTTCAACTTAGCCATGTCAAGCAAGCAGGTTTTGAAAACACAAATGATCTCATTATTTGCTGAGCACAATAATAATGAGATCACGGGCATACTCGTGGCTGGCCTTTTCTTATTGAAAGGCTAACACAATTTAGCTAAATACAGAGCTCCACTGGACAAGTTTAGGCACAAAACCAAATGCTCACTCCTTTAGGACAAAAGAAATGAGACAGCAAGGCAATCCACAGATCCAGACCCAGCACATTTGTGGAACAGCAGAACCCCTGTAGTGTACTCAAGGTGCAAGAATATATACAATATTTTGTTCTAAAAGCTTACACAGCTAATTTAACCCTAACAAAGACTTGTTGAATGAGCTGGCATGAAAAGATGTGTACATAAAACAATAGGCCGCAACTCAGCTCCCTCCGTCATGCACACAATAAAACCCCATTTTAGCTTCCAGACACCTGGTGTATTTGGCTGTCCTAGTGCCTTGAGATTTGGCTTCTGGTAAACGGCTGCATTATTTGGGCCGAAATGAACCTCTAGAACAAAACGAGCAAACTGCAGGAAGCTGAAAGGTTTGACAGCAGTTATTATGAAGACAATGCGATTCTATTTTAGTTGTAAATATTTTATATGCATCATTGCATATCTAGAAAAGCTCGATATAAAAGCAATGTATTAATAGTGGTAGTTTATTTGGGTGTTGCAACACCCCCACTTTTCATACTACCCCTTCAACCCTTTGTTTCTCCAATTATGTTGCGGGTCATGTCAAATGTTATTTTGAGTACAGTAGACCCTCACTATTCGAGGGGGATAGGATCCGGGCTAGACAGCGAATATCAAAAATCAGCAGATAATTGACACCTATTATATTGCATTGGAAAACTATTTGGTTTTTTTTTTGTGTTTTGTTTTTAAACCTCAAAAAATCTTGAATAAGTGGGAATTAACCACAGGTTGGATGTGACCTAGAGGTGAAAGATAAATTCTGGAAGGAGCTAGACGAAGTAGTTCAGCGCACCCAGCCAGAGAGAGAGTCGTGATTGGTGCAGATTGTAATGGACATGGAAATAGGGGTGATGAAGTGATGGGTAAGTAAGCCATCCAGGAAAGGTACTTGGAGGGACAGATGGTGGTAGACTTGGGAACAAGGATACAAATGGCTGTAGTGAACACTTTTTCCAGAAGAGACACGAACATAGGGTGACCTACAAGAGAACCCAGACTCTGCTCCCTCATGGGAAGGCGTGTCGGTGGAATTGAGGAGGTCTTCGAAGTATTCTCCCCACCGGCTCACAACGTCCCGAGTCGAGGTCAGCAGCGCTCCATCGCCACTATACACAGTGTTGATGGTGCACTGCTTCCCCCTCCTGAGACGCCGGATGGTGGACCAGAATTTCCTCGAAGTCGTCCGGAAGTATTTCTCCATGGCCTCACCGAACTTCTCCCATGCCCGGGTTTTTGCTTCAGCGACCACCAAAGCTGCATTCCGCTTGGCCAGCCGGTACCCATCAGATACCTCAGGAGTCCCACAAGCCAAAAAGGCCCGATAGGACTCCTTCAGCTTGACGGCATCCGGGTTCGGGGATTACTGCCACGACAGGCACCAACCACCTTACGGCCACAGCTCCGGTCGTCCGCCTCAGCAATAGAGGCGCGGAACATTGTCCACTCGGACTTGATGTCCCCCGGAACATGAGCAAAGTTCTGTCGGAGGTGGGAGTTGAAACTCCTTCTGACAGGGGATTCCGCCAGACGTTCCCAGCAGACCCTCACAATACGTTTGGGCCTGCTACGTCGGACCGGCATCTTCCCCCACAATCGGAGCCAACTCACCACCAGGTGGTGATCAGTTGACAGCTCCGCCCCTCTCTTCACCTGAGTGTCCAAGACATTCAGCCGCAAGTCCGATGACACGACCACAAAGTCGATCATCGAACTGCGACCTAGGGTGTCCTGGTGCCAAGTGCACGTGTAGACACAGAGATGAGCACAGAAGTCCAATAACAGAACACCGCTCGGGTTCTGATCAGGGGGGCCGTTCCTCCCAATCACGCCCTTCCAGGTCTCACTGTCTTTGCCCAAATGGGCATTAAAGTCCCCCACCAGAAAGATGGAGTCCCCAGCGGGAGCGCTCTCCAGCACCCCCTCCAAAGGACTCCAAAAAGGATGGGTACTCTGAACTGCTGTTTGGTGCAAGGCTGCCCTTTGTCACCGATTCTTTTCATAACTTTTATGGACAGAATTTCTAGGCGCAGCCGAGGTGTACAGGGTGTCCAGTTTGGTGGCCTCTGATCG
This sequence comes from Phycodurus eques, assembly GCF_024500275.1. Lineage (NCBI taxonomy): Eukaryota > Metazoa > Chordata > Actinopteri > Syngnathiformes > Syngnathidae > Phycodurus > Phycodurus eques. Next base: position 17,732,045 of record NC_084538.1, on the reverse strand, counting down.
ACAGGCAGATCGGTGCAGCATCTGCAGTGATGCGGACTTTGTATCGATCCGTTGTGGTAAAGAAGGACCTAAGCCGAAAGGCGAAGCTCTCGATTTACCGGTCGATCTACGTTCCTATCCTCACCTATGGTCACGAGCTGTGGGTCGTGACCGAAAGAACAAGATCCCGGATACAAGCGGGCCGAAATGAGTTTCCTCCGCAGGGTGTCCGTTCTCTCCCTTAGAGATAGGGTGAGAAGCTCGGTCATCCGGGAGGATTTCAGAGTAGAGCCGCTGCTCCTCCACATCGAGAGGAGCCAGATGAGGTGGCTGGAGCATCTGATTCGGATGCCTCCCGGACGCCTCCCTGGTGAGGTGTTCCGGGCACGTCCCACCGGGAGGAGAACCCGGGGGACGACCCAGGACACGCTGGAGAGAATACATCCTTCGGCTGGCCTGGGAACGCCTCGGCATCCCCCCGGAAGAGCTGAATGAAATGGCTGGGGAGAGGGAAGTCTGGGTGTCCCTGCTAAAGCTACTGCCCCCGCGACCCGACCTCGGATAAGCGGTAGAAAATGGATGGATGGATGGATGGGTTATTTTGAATTTATTTATTTATTTTTTAAAGAATTTAAAAATAAATCTGAGAACAGGTGAATCCGCAGGTAACAAGCCACGATTATGCGGGGGTCTACTGTATATGCCGCAGACCGCTAAAAAATAGACAGAAGACCCCAAATAGTCCCAAGGCCGTAGTTTGGACACACGTGATCTAAAGCAATAAGAACTCAAACAATAATAGACTGGTATAAAGTCTCACCTTGATGAAAAAGAAGGGTTTGTTATATGATAATATACAATGGTGCCTTGAGATACGACTTTAAATCGTTCTCTGACCACGCTTATAAGTCAAAACAATCCAACAATCAAAACAATTATATCTCAAATCATCTTTCCCATTGAAATGAATGGAAATGCCATTCATCTGTTCCAGACCCCACAAAAAAATATTTTTTTGTATTTGAGTTCTTTTTTTAAACTAAGGAAATAACACTCTATAATAATATACATCATAAAAACAGAGCTATAACATAAAAGATAGAATGTAAAGAATTCAACACTTTATGATTTAATGCACAATTTAATTTTCTTTTCATTTTCACAATTCAATTGCTTGTGCTAGACCTTCCAGTGTGCCTGTCTTGGCCACAAGGGGGCAATCGTGGTATCTATATTGTTTCATTTAATTATTTCCCTTTCTATTGTATAATTGCTAGGTCTTGTAACTGAGGTTTTGAAAAATATAATAACTATTTTGTTGAACGTCAAACCCCTTTCAGGCCACATAAATGAACTCTGGTTGACCCTCAGAGGAGCGACTAAAAAATATACTACTAGAGTGGAAGAAATGTTACTAACATAAATTGCAGTGTACCCGCATCAGAAGGACCACTGATATTAAAAAAAAATGCTGCACACGATGACATCGTAATCAGAACACCTGGCTTTGAACAAGGTATTTTCTCAAATCTACTTAAACCCACACACAGCCAGATAAATGAGACACTTGTATATACGGCTGAATTCTTCAAAATCTAGTTAAGCCCACTCATACCCAGCATACTCAACACCATTCCCAGTTCTTGACCGATCAAAGAAAATGTTTTTTCCCAGAAAACTATTTAAACCTGTGGTCTGCTCACTGTATATTTAGAGTAAATGCTCCATGGACAGTGCTCTCAGGGGTTTTCTGCTTGGAATAAACCATTGTGATCAACTCAGCTCCTGACTCCAGCTTCAATTATTCGCCTGTTCGGACTCAGATTTTTCTCAGCCTCAAAAAAAGAATGTTTTGTGTTGAACAACTTGGTCCAAATGTAAGAAACAAAGGAACTCAGCTAACTTCTATCCAACCTCAGAAGTTTGAACAAAGATGTCGGACTCAAAGGGGGGCTCGCCGGAGCACCCTCCAACCCACCTTGGCAACATATTCCAACACAATACTTACAATACAGTCATGCGGACACAGCCAAAAACATAGTTTCACAACTACTGTGACTCAGTAAAATTTTGTAATTATAGTCGTTTTTCATTAAGGATAAAGAGCATATGCTAGTAAGTGAACATAAATTGTGATTCTTTTCTTATTATTTTGTTGTTGATCAAGTGACATTCAACACTGTTTCAGTTCGAGAAAAAGTTTTGGACCTTCACCATATAAACATATTTGTTACTCTACAAAAATCTCAAATTCTATGAATTAGCTGCCCTGAAACATATAACAAATGGAGGGAATATAATCGTATAATATGAAGAATAATTTTGCTTTTCCACATTCCACACATCAGGGTATTTCTGAAATTAGACAACAAAGCTGTATGTCACGTACTTACAGAGACAACTATTTTTGTTCAAGTAAACCAACAGGATATGCATTTTAAAGTAAGATGAAAAACAAAGCTAAATAATTGTGGCACAATTAAAGTCTCATTGTACTGTCTGGCATGAGATGATTTCTCAGTCAATAAACAGGCGGCAGTGCTAATCATATCCATCACGTCTGTCTATGAGTTTGCGGAACTTCAGCTCGGTCTTCTGCATGTGACACAATGACATTTAGTTGACGTGCTGCTTGTAGTTGGCTTTCGTGATTGATGCGTCATACCCGCATGACAGGTTTCTTTAGTGCTGCTGCCTTCTTCAAAAATCAAACCAACCGTTTTTAATGTTGGTTAATCTCGTGACAACAGAACCACAGTCAGAGGACTGTCACCCATAATCCAGTTGGTTTATACGAGAGACGGGCACCCATCCAACCATTTTTTATACTTCTTGTCCTCGCTAGGTTTAAGGGTGAGCTGGAGCCGAGCTGACTTTGGCCAGGATACCTCTGGACTGGTCGCCAGTCAATCATAGGGCACAGAAAACCATTCACACTTCCATTCACACCTATGGACAATTTAGTCTTCAACTAACCTTATACGTATGTTTTTGGAATGTGCGAGGAAGGCAGAGTACCTGCAGAAAACCTACGCAAGCATGGGGAAAGCATGCAAACTCCACACAGGAAGTCTGGAGGTGAGATTTGAACCCAGAACTTTGGAATTGTGAAGCAGATGCGCTTAGATATACTGTACCACCGTGTGATTGGTATTAAAAAAAAACAAAATACTTTTTGTTAAGAATATTGTTAACAATTCAGACTTTAATTAAATGAAGGCTTTTATCAACAAGTTGTGTAGTTGCTATATCTTATTGCAATGAGGTACAGTATAAAACAATTTCACCACTTGCTCGCAACCAGCAACTTGTTTGCCAACCATTAAGGCTGCGGTAAAAATCAAAACAGAATGGAACCTTTAGCATGGGACCCTAGTGAGGAGAAGCGGCTCAGAAAATGAATGCATGTATACAGTCATTCAATTAATGTAGGTTAGCACCCATTATTTCTGTCATGTTGTAATGCTGGTTTGACCTGACTGATTAGAATACATGACCTGACTACTAGAGAATACTTTTGAAGATACATTACACAAGTATATACAATAAATGAACAATTTAAATAAGACACATTGCTCCCTCCATCTTCTGATTGGATCGGTGATTGGTTATCGGTTTTTCAAACTCCGTGATCGGCCCCAAAAATACTGAATGTGTAAAGCTTAGTTTTTGTTAAGAAATCATCACTTCATGGCAAGGAAAATAGTGGAGCAGAAGAAATTTGATTCTGTGTTAAAGGGCACCATGCATAAAGTGGTAAAGTTTCCACTGATGAATTGAAAGTCTTCCCAAGTATCCTTGCTCAAGATACAAAAGCTCAAATTGGTTCTGCTACGTCAGTGTGAATTTATTTTCTTTGACAGCATAAGCCATCATCATTGTGGCAGCCCATTTACCATTTATTTTATTATTTATTTTATGACATCCTCTCACTCGAAATAAAATGTAGGCAATTACTGTGGCCAGGAGTAGCTCACACAAACAGGGGACATTAAGAGAAATGTCATCTCTGTAACAAACTGTCAAGGAAATAAATTTAAAGGAGTACTATGAGGCTGTTAATACACCACAGCATAACATAGCAGCATTATAGATAGATATCATATAGATAACTGAATATACAGTTGTTCCTCACTATATTGCGGTTCATCGTTCAGGCTTTTTTCATTTTGGGGGGGATTTTACAGAGTACAGGCATGTCCGTATTTAGAGTCGCGTGCCTTGAGTGTATTAATACATTGTGCCGCAACATGCCAGGCAGCACTGAAGTCTATTGGAAGAGATGCAGCATAAATAAACAAGAGAAGAGGCTGAGACGGTCGTACTGTTGGATGCTTTGGTGGTAGCAGTGGTTTGAAAAATGTGAATTTCTATTAGCCGTCTATGACAATTTGTTAGACAAATGTATACGGTTTGGCTGAACATTCAGGTGTTTACATTTATAGTAGAATACTTCATTCTCTCTTGCTTTGTGTGCCAGTATTACAGTAATCTTCAGCTGGAAGTGACAAATGAACAGCTTGAACCAAACGCGACTTTCCTCTTATTTGGAGAACTGTTTGAGCAAGAGCGAACAGGAGCTAAGTAATACTTGGAGAAGTATGCTTTAGTAAGTTTACGTTTTAAAAAACAATTATACATTTTTTAGGAGGTGTGTCACCTCCACGACCGGTGTCACAAAAAATATATTTATATCCAAACGACAAATGTTCCCCTTCAAAATTACAGCTCTCTCTGCCATGCCTTTACGCACTCCCGGAAGGATTCTTTCAGGATCCTCCACAGCTCTGTCGTCACGGCCATCTTTTTGTTTTATGCCCACGTCCTCACAACGGGTCCCCTTGATCACCCCCTTATGATCTTGAGAAATAATGTAAGGGAGGGGGGGGATCACACAGAGCCAGGATTGAATCGGGAGGTTGTTCCAGCACTGCGGTGTTACGTTCAGCTCAGGGTATTGCGAGCGGTCGTATCGTCATGGTGAAGCAGCCACGACAAATCTCACCTCTTCTCGCACACTGACGGAAGCAAATACGGGCGCGAGCTCTAGACCAGCAGGTTGATCGTCTGGCCCAGATTGAGGGGGGGAAACTTGTCGTTTGGGTTCGAAATACATCGTTTATGACGCCAGTCCTGTAACATTTCTGAAAAACCTCATCCATAGTCTCACAGATTGGGGGTCTGTGAGACTATGGACTAAAGGGGGTTTCACTGCATATATTGTTGTTGGAGTTTGCGCAACGTCCGACTGAAAGACAATTTCATCACTGCATTCTGATCTATTAGTTGAAAGTCCGTGACAACAAGGAGAATAATAACTGGCATAATACATGTATTGGACTCAATAGGGTGTGAATGGCTTTCAGCATTCACTCAAGTGGTTGTGAATGTGAGTCAATAAGGAGCTGCGGTCAGCAATTGAGAGGGCCTAATCCCTCTATTCTTCAGCAATAAACTCGACACACACACAAAAGTGACTAACCTTTGCAGCTGCCATAAAGGTAATCGTGTATGAGGATGTAAAAACACACACAAAAAGAGTAGGTAGGCCTACTAGAGTGTTGCCTCTTGGACGACATGAGCATAATGACACAACATTGGAGGCGTGAAATGAAGTTTTGGCTCTTACATGTGGCTGCTGATGCGGTCCAGTTCGCTGGGGAACAACTCATCATTATCATCATCATCATCTCCCCCTCCTCCTCCTCCTCCTCGGCCTTCTTTCGGCTTAGATTTCTTTCGTTTGAACCTGAACGACAACATCCGCCTTGCCTTCTTTTGCTTCGGCGAAATGAGCCCTCCGTCCCCGGGTAGTGCGGCGGGGTCCCCGGGACTGGCAGGCTCGCCGGGGCTCGCCGGGGCAGTCCCCGACTTGCCTCCTGACACGGCGGCCACTCCAGCTTTCGTTGAGTCCGACTGTTTGGCTCCCTTGCCCTCTTTCTCCGGTGACTTTACTTTGAACAAATTCTTCATTTTTAAGGTGCCGGACTTACTCATGTTGAGTTGGAAAAGACACCAGCGAGCAGAAGCATTCAAAAAAAAACAAACAAAAATGGCGAGTTGCCCCACTTTTGTTAACGTCGGAGGCTTGATCGACTGGGCGAACCTGCGGCGCGGGTTACCTGTCAGGTGATCGGTGATTGGTTTGCTTAGGGGAGCACATCCGGCTGAACTCTTCAAAATAAAACTGTCTACTGTGCCAAATGTTGCGTAAAGAAAATCGGTGAAAATGACGAGAACCGTGCGTATTGTCCCGGTTACGGCCTAAAATAGATTAGATCATATATAATAGACAGATTGTGGAACCTTAGAGGGATATTTTAATAGTGTGTCCTTTTATTTGGAAGTTTATTGCTTGGCACAGCGCCCAGAATCATAACTCTCTCAACAATCCAAAATTACAGGCAAAACCCATCATTATCCCTCGAATTATTTTGGCCAAATTATTTGATTTAAAGTCTTAACAGTTGTGTAGCTTTCATTTTAATCGTGACTGTGTCTGACTGAATCGGAATTGGGTACCCTAAAAGAAAAACTAAACGTTATTTCAACGTGATGAAACCATTTTTGCCCTCCAAATAATCTAATAATAATAATAACAAATAATCGATTTGATACTTCAATCAAGAGACGTGTAGCGTGTTCCAAAATGGAATATTAGAGCCTTGAAACGCTACTATTTTTTTTTTTTACTTGAGGTATAATTGCTCTATCTGCTGGTCATATAGAAATAAATCAAGCTCTTAAAAACAACATCATCGGTACATTTACACATTATAGTGAATGGAGAGGACAAATGGGTGACCGATCATACAGTTATAAGGATTAGGATGTACAGTGCCGTGAAAAAGTATTTGCCTCCTTCTCAAATGTTTTTGTTTTTGTGTTTTGCATAGGTAATCACTTTAATGTTTAAGGTCATCAAACAAATGTAAATATCAGACATAGGTAAACCAAGAAAACATAAAATTCAGTTTGAAATGATGATTCATGTCAAGAAAAACTACATATTCAAAGCTGACTGGCTCCGTATGAAAAACTAATGTCCCCATAAATCTAATAACTGGTTGGGCCACCTTTAGCAGCAACGAGAGAATTATTATTTTTTTGTATAACTGGCAATGAGTCTTTCACACCTCTGTGGAGATATTTTGGCCCACTCTTCCTTGCACAATTGTTTTAATTCAGCAACACGAGGGTTTTCGAGCATGAACAGCCTTTTTAACAACCTTTTTTTTTTTTTAACAACCATCAGGTTATTGTGCTACATAAGAATGATACAAAGATAAAGCATTTCAAAACTTTTTCTCAACTATTAGATAACCTACAACCTGTACAACTCAAGTGGTAAAAGAGGGGAAGTAAAAATATTCAACTGAGATAACGCGGTTGCACAAATACACCCACCCTCAAAAATGGGGACGTGACTCTGTTCGGACGTAAGCAGTCACATTCAAACCAATGTTAAAGCTCAAGGAATTGGTTTCGATAGAACGCCATTGTTTTAGATGGGCTGTTTGAATGATTGATTCCTCGATATTGTAAGATTCACAGATGGCAAACCAAAATGTTATGCTTTATGAATAGTACTTTGCTTGTCTTCGTATTTCTGTTTTTGCCGCTGCCTGTCTTGGCCTCTTGAAAAAAAAATGGTTTTCAATCTCAATGGGACCAATCGGTGTCAGCACTCACCTGCCACCATTTAAAGTGCCTCTGATTAACCGCGAATAAATTAAAGTGAGAGCATAAAGTATGTACAATTCTCCCAAGGACTCAAATAAATTCCCCTCAAGTATCAAAACGCTTTGTGTGGAACAGATCTTATTATTATTATTTTCAACATTGATGAATAATAAAAAAAAAGGGCTTCAGCAAATAGGACACTTTTTTCATACAGGGCAAAAGGGCAGGTGCTAGAGCACCACTTGGGGTTTATGTTTGCACTCGCATGGTTGGTACGATGTTCTTTTTCTGAAATGCTGTGTTATTATTCACTCGAGACGTAATGAGACACACACCTTCCAAGAAGTTCAACTTCCGTCTCATAAGTCCACAAAATATTCTCCCACAGGGCTTGGGAATCATTCAGATGTTGTTGTTTTTCTGCAAAAATAAGACATATGTTCTTATTGGTCAGCTCTGATTTTCCCCATGTAGCTCTGCCATTGATGCCAATTTTGCCCAGTCTCTTTCTTATTGTTGAGTCACTGAACTAAGGGGAAGGTAGGCCGGCAGATCTTTAGATGTTGTCCTGGGTTCCTTTGTGACCTCCTGGATGAGTCGTCACTGTGCTCTTTGGGTCATTTTTGTAGGCCGGTCACTCCTGGTAAGGTTCGCCACTGTTCCATGATTTTTTTTTTTCATTTCAGGATAATGGCTCTCACTGTGGTTCGCTGGAGTCCTAAAGCTCTAGAAATGGCTTTGTAACCTTTTTTTGGGGGGGGGATAAATGTCAATTACTTTATTTCTCATCTGTTCTTGAATCTCCTTTGGACCGTGACATTTTCTTGCGGCTTTTTGAGATCTTTTGGTAATTTATTTGATCATAAATAAAAGCACCATTTGAAAATGGCATTTTATGTTTACTTAGGTTATCTTTGTCTGATATTTACGTTTGCTTGATGGTCTAAAGAATTTGATAATTAGGCAAATACTATTTTACGTGAATCTGTGATATTTTAAAAACGATTTCTTCTTCAAATTAATCCAGCTCTACTAGGCGCAATGGAAGTAGAATGAATTGTGAATTCATAATTTGTTGTTTAAATGATCTTCAAGAATCGCGTCATTTCTTGTGGAGGAGGATCTCCGCTTCAGGTGACAGAGAAATTCAGTACAAATGAAATGTCAAGCTGGAAGATGAAATATGTGGTTCAGAACAGCCTGTCTGAGTTTGTTCTCCCGCTTTGGTCTTCTTTTTATTTTGACTTTGCCGCTGAGATCTGTGACTACAACCTCCCCTGCTCAATTCTTTCTTTATCAGCAGCTGAGCTATTGATGACCTTCTGGTACTCATTTTCTCGCTTTCTTTCTTTCTTTTTTTTTTTTTTTTAAACCAACATTGGATCAAGAAAACCACGGTGGGAAGCCATCATTCTGAGGGTATGTTACCAAAAGAATAATGTCATCATTGCATGTAAATATTTTTCGATTGATTTGCAAATGAATGAATGAATGAATTCATTCATTTGAAAAAATGCGGGAACGTATTTGACAATAGATTCTAAAAACAACGATAAAATATTACAAACTATAACAATATTAAGTACACTTCACTCACAATCTAATAAAATAAAATACATTACAAGAACAAGCCAGTCTTCAAAATACAATAATACATTGTTTTGACTGACATTACTATTAATATTATATAATATCGTATTAATTTAACAATATATCATTGTTTCGTTATTTTAGCTGTTTGTCTTTGTATTATGCACTGTATTTATGTTCTCTTTATTATTGTGGTGTACGTTTTTGCAACCCACTGAAATATACTTAGAGGCGCTGCGATATTTTGCACCTCTAATTTAATTAGACTCAATAATTAGCGTGAGCTCTCTCTCAGTGCTCTCTGACAGTGTCAATCAAAAGTGAACATTATTGTCTTTGTTAATTGTACATTTTCCACTCAGCTCCAATACTGTCGCATCGGGTGAAACCATCAAGTGTGTAGGTCGTTTTAATTGCCTTTCAAAAACTAAAACCAGCATGGATACGTAACTGTTAATTGATATTTGTATTTCTTCGGCGGATCTGTTTCTGGTATTAAAATAGCCTCTGAGACAACACGGTAATACAGTATTTCAAACTGTTAAATCAAGGCTACAGTTGGAAGAGTACTTGACATTCTCACATGGACATCTAATCAAATGTAGCTTCCTTTTTTTCCCCTCTTAATTCTGCATATTTTCCACATAGGCACTACGCGTTACTGATAAACTGCGCTGAGTGCTGTATAACTTTACAAAATCTGTCTGAGCAGACATCAAGTCATACAAACATACTATAAAGGTTTCTCAGTTTAGTAAGATGTGACTTTCTTACATAGGCTGTGATTCTCGATGTCTCAGAGCCTCACTGATAAGGATCAGATCGTCTTGAAAGATCAAACGATTCGCTTACTTGACTAAAGGGGCTGAAATTGGGTCACGCTCAACCAGAGGAAGAAACAAACTAGAACATTGCGTTTTATCCTTTACACTGAGGACATGTGGTTTGCAGGTTTTGCTGACAGCATATTGTTTTTACCCAAAATGTGCGGTATCACATTTACCATCTATAGCGGCGCATTTTAGCCAGGGGTAACTTGGCCTCCGAGGGGATCCTTTTCCTTCTCAGGGTTGCATAGAGAAAAATCGAATTCACTCACTTTGACAATCTTCTCCTTTAATTTATGGAACACGCTAAAACAAATCTAAAACCAATCAGTGAGTGTAGGAAAAGATACGGAAAGCGTATTGTTTTTATATAATCTTTTCGAAGAAAACAGCTAAATGATTCATCCATTTTTTTTTAAAATAATTTCTGGGGTTTTGGGATGGGTAGCGGCCCTGAATCCCATTGGAATAGATCGGCCTCTGGACTGAGCAGCAGCAGAATCGCATCTTCACACCCAGCACCAAAACCGGCGCAATCTATAATAAACTAACCTTGACGCAGAACAGAAAGTGCAGCACACGACGACAATTCATGCAATCTGCTGCTGTAACGGAATTATCTTTGTTAATCGGAGCGTTAAGAATAGAAATGTTGTCACTATTTCACTTGTAAATTGTTTCTCTGCATTTTTGCAAAATTACTGTAAGCCAACTTAACATGACGCAAAGTTTGAACATCAACACTGCTCTTAGATACAGGGAAATACAAAAACTGTACTCAAATAATGAGTCAGCTAAAATGTCTTGCATAGAAAAGTTAAAGAAAATAATCAGTTTGAAAAAAAACAGCGCTAAAATAATAATGCAAATGCATAAATTGTTAAATACGACTAAACTGTCCCAAATAAATGCACTGTTCTGAATTTGAATTGTTTTTTTTAACTCATCCTAACAATATGCACAGTTTGAACATTTAATTTAGCACTAGAGGTAGCCCGCATACCATGAGTGGTACTCGTACAACTCTTCGAGAAGCACCGCACTCCACCACTGTGCTACTGGTCATGTATAATAGTCCTACTTCGATGATTCTTTAGATAGAATTTAAATGCAAACATCTGCTGTTTGGTCTTAAAATGTTTCTTCCTCCAACAGGACACGAAATGACTTCAGAGGCTCCAGACTATTATAATCCCAGCACTGAAGATTATACAGATGTAGGACTGTGCAACCTGGACCCAAACCCTGCAGAAGTCATCACCCAAACCAACATGCACGCCATTATTTGTGCCTTCGGCCTGATCGGTAACATCCTTGTCGTGGTCACTTACATGTTCTACAAGAGAACCAAGACAATGACAGACGTCTACCTCGTCAATGTGGCGGTGGCCGACCTGACCTTTGTGCTGGCCCTGCCTTTCATCATTTACAACGAGCAGCGCAGCTGGCCAATGGGCGCTGTGGTTTGCAAGGTGCTGAGCTCCGCCTACAGCATCAACCTCTACAGTGGGATGCTCCTGCTGGCGTGCATCAGCGGTGATCGTTACGTTGCCATCGTCCAGGCCAGGCGTTCTTTTGGGGTCCGCTCCAGATATCTCATCTACAGCCGCATCATCTGCTCCGCCGTGTGGGTTTGTGCAGCTGCTTTAACGCTGCCCACGCTGATATACACCGAACGCTTCGAAGAAGCCAGTCTGGGGGCGGAGACCGTGCACGTGATGTGTCAGCTGTCTTTCAGCAACGACGAGACAGCAAAGTTAATCAAAAAGCTGGTTCCCTGCCTTCAAATGGCCGTCGGTTTCCTGCTGCCCTTAGCGGTGATGGTGCTGTGCTATTCCAGCATCATGGCCACGTTGATTCGATCACAGAGCAGCCAGAGGCACAAGGCCGTCCGGGTGGTCTTAGCGGTGGTCGTGGTCTTCGTTGTGTGCCACCTCCCTTACAACGTGGCTCTGCTCAACCACACGCTAGATCTGTTTGAACAGAGAGGTTGTCAGGGAGAAAGGTTCAATCTTCAAGTTCTGGCCATTTCTAAAAGCGTCGCCTACCTACACTGCTGTCTCAACCCCATCCTCTATGCCTTCATTGGCTCCAAATTTAGGAGCCACTTCAGGCAAATAGTCGTGGACCTGTGGTGTTTTGGAAAGAAATACATCCACTCGGCCCGTTCGTCTGATGTCTGCAACTCAGCCTTTAAGTCTTCAGACGGCTCCAACGACTTCTCGTCGTTTAGTGCGTGATAGCTCAATGAGCCGAATCCAGGGGCTTTGAAAGTGTATCTGCATGTGTCAGTGAAGGCAACATGCTGCATCCAAGAAACATCTTATATTATATGAGTGTAACAATCGACAAACTACAAAACAACAATAATAAAAAATGGATTTCAAAATATAATGTGTCAAGCTTTCTAATTCCATCCATTTTTATTGATGCAGCAACATTTTTTTCATGTAAATATTACAGTACTTTTAAAAATATATAAAGTGATATAAAGTTGACCTTTTACTCTATGATTTTGATTTGTTGCCTCATTCTGTCGTATTCTGTTTTGTCTTACTATTTGCACCTCGTTCCATTTGGAGTCATGTATTGCCCTATTTCTTGAAATGAATCGGTTAGTGTTGCTTTGGATGTTGAAACCTTTCTTGAAAACCTTTCTTTGTCAAGAAAGGTTTGAAGGTCGCCATCCATTCTATTTCATTTTGATCATCTTTGATGTCCTTTTATGGGGTTTTCATGATAACTTTGGTTGAAAATGCCCAAGAGTCTTTTTTCTGCCTCATCCTTCGCTCATCTTCCCTAATTTCAATATGGAAGACGGCTCGGCTCTGATTGGTCCATAACATGGCGTATGCTAGCTATCCACGTCGTGTCCTTCGATGTCTGCTTCAGACTCGCGTCCCTCGCGAGAGTTTGATTTATACACGCTGATTGATGCACATCGGCTCATTTGCACCTCATGGACATGACTTCGACCACATCGGTCCTCTTCAGTGATGCATAAAACAGTTGGGGGGGAAGAATCTGACCGAAGGGGACCTTTAAACATCCAAAGTTCTAAGCTATCACAAAAAGGTGGTTTTAAAACCTTTTCCCTGGCACCTTCCCACAGGCACGGTAAGTTAATCGAAGACTCCAATCGGTGTGATAGTGACCGCGTATGGCTGTTTGTGGATGTAAGCCATGCGATTTACGGAAGACCAATCCAGGGTCCAATTGGGAAGTAGATGGATGGATTATTCCTCAATCCATCTATTTTTTTTCCCAGACCGTTTGGATTGTATCCTTGCTGATTTTTGGCCCGATACACACTGGACCGGTTGCCAGCCAATTACAGGGCATACTGTATATTACCATAAGAATAGGGCCTCGTAAATTAAATCACTGAAACCTGACTCGTGATTATAGGTCATCCCAAAGGGGCTTAATGGGGACATGCATAAAGTGCCATTTGTTATACCTTTTACTTCCACTGGATGTCCTCAGTCAGCTTTGCTTGAGTTTATGGTTATGACTTGATTATACAGTGCAGTTCTGTGCAGTTATAATAGCGCTCAGTTTCCGTAATCATCTATGAAAATATAAGATAATGTCTTTTATCATTTTCAGCCTGACAGTCCCACCCACTCCGCCTTTCTGCATTTTTAAAGGACTCTCATTTTCCATAAAGGATCTCGATTTTTCTCTCTGTCTTAAAGACTTCAATTGTCCATATAAGTGGATGCTGAGTGAGAATGGGTGTGTGTGCGATGGCTGGCGAAGGGTCGTGGGTGCGCCCCCCACCCCTGTCCCAAAGTCAGCTGGGATAAGCTCCAGCTCACCCAGCAAATGCCGCAACCCTAATGAAGAGTCGAGAAAATGAAATGGATAGATGCATGTGTCCATCCATTGTTCACGATCCATTGCTCTGTGCACCCATTCATTTCCCTTGTGTCTGTATCTGTTCATCCAGCTCTGCAAATGGACGTCTGTCTGTCCACCCATTCATGAGTCCTAATTCAACTTCCAAGGCATCTGCACCAGTCATTCTCAAAATGTGGCACGAGAACCACTGGTGGTACGCGGGCTCCCTCTAGTGGTACGCAACATAATCACTGCCTCAGTCAAGTTCAGGTGTATTTCACTTTTCAATTCCCCACATTTGCATTAAATCTTTAAGAACTGTTTATTTTTAAACAATTATTTCGGTATTTTTTTATGTAACTTTTATGTGCAGTGCAATACATTTTATGGAAAAAAAAAATTTAAGTACTTTTTTTTGGGTGCTTATTTTGCCATATTTAAGCGCAGTGGTAATGTTCAAACTGCATCATGGCACAGTGGCTTAGATGAATGTGCATTTTTTTCTGAGGAATAAATGATGAACATTTTGGGCCTACTAGGCTATTGTATTTTAATGTTGGTCATAATGGTGATACTTGGAGAGAAAAGTATTCTTTTAGGAGGTACTTGTACTTTCGGTAAAACAAAGGTCCTTAGCTTATAGTGCAGTGCTTAACTCTCTTTCCGTCGAAGCACAAGTTCAAAATATCACCTCAAAGCAAAATGAGGTATTATGTGTGGTATAGTTGGCGTCTGCGCTTCATCGTGATTAATCCTATTCAAAGGTGTGATTAATGCGATTTAAAAAATTCAGCGATTGACAGCCCTATCTACTGCAGGATACAAGTCTACAGAAAACTGTGATCGTGCATTGACATTCACTGCAAAGTATTTAACTAACAAAGAATTAACTCAAGGACTGTAGATGTGTCTTAAAATGTTGGAAGATCTCCTTTGGAAGGTCTTAGCACTCTCTGTGAGGAATTACAGCATCAGGAGATATATGACTGTTCGCATAGCCCCATAGAATGACACCTTGTAAAGGAACATGATTTCACTGTTTTGAAATCTGGAGCCAGGCCTGGTGGTGGGGCTCGAAGGCGAGCGCCTGGTTGCCGGCCCTGCACCCGTGGGGCCCGGTCGGGCACAGCCCGAAAGGGTAACGTGGGTCCCCCTTCCCGTGGGCTCACCGCCTGTGGGAGGGGCCATAGGGGTCAGGTGCACTGTGACCTTGGCGATCTGATCCCCGGCTATAAAAGCTGGCTCTAGGGACGTGGAATGTCACCTCTCTGGCAGGGAAGGAGTCGGACTCCACTCCACACACGGCTTGGGCTCTGGTACCAGTCCTCTCGAGAGGGGGGGTTGAACTCTCTTCCAGACTGGACTTGCCCACGGTGAGAGGCGCCAAGCAGGTTATGGGTATACTTATTGCACCCCGGCCCCGCCTGTGTGGAGTTTGCATGTTCTCCCCGTGCCTGTGTGGGTTTTCTCCCACATCCCAAAAACATGCACGGTGGGTTAATTGACGACTCTAAATTGCCCGTAGGTGTGACTGTGAGTGCGACTGGTTGTTTGTTTGTATGCGCCCTGCGATTGGCTGGCAACCAGTTCAGGGTGTACCCCGCCTCCTGCCCGATGATAGCTGGGATGGGCTCCAGCACGCCCGCGACCCTTGTGAGGATTAGCGGCTCAGAAAATGGATGGACGGTTAATATTTAGTATTTGAATGGGAATCTTTTAGCTGCAACTAACAAAAAACATTGAAAAGTAATTAAGTGTTATGTTTTTTTTGTTTCTTTCCCCCCCATTGGCTTCACTTTACTCTATTCCTTGTCTTGTTCAAATACGCAGATTTTGTCTCATGCAGGACAGTGACTGTATACGTCTCCCCATACCGACTCTTGCTAGTCCGATGGCGACTCTGGATTTCGTGCCGACCAGGGGCAGGCGCCTCGCATGTTGTCTAAAGTGGCTTTTACTTGTGGGGAAAAAAAGTGAGCGCCCATAAAGATGATAAAATAATTTTGACTTGAGTAACACAAAACTCAAAGCAGCTCTGCTTACCTTTTGGCTTTGACATGATAGCAGTGAAGTCACATCTGCGGTGGATGTTTGTTGCGTCTGTCATAATTCCGCGCAATGCTGAGCTTTATTAAGCTTGTCGAAGTTTTTATTCCAGCTCGACCACAGGTTTCCCCGATGAGATGTTTCACAGGTTTATGATGCCCTTTCATTCTTGTTTTGGGGCGCATGTGCAGCTTGGCTGGCAGAATAAATAATCACACAGAGCCTGATGAGGTACTTTGAGAGGAGGTTTACATAGTTGAAACAAAATATTTAGCGCTATCTCCAGGGGAGCTGGATTCTTTGTGGGCTGCAAGCGTCCTGTGTGACAAGCATTTAATGTATTATTTCAGCCACGGGAAACCATGCACTCCCAACCACAAATATGCGAGAGAACTCCACTCACTGCAGTTCATTTTGTATCGGGAAGACCACCGCTGAAAGATGTTGCCGAGTGTTTTCGATCTGATGTCATTTTGTTTTTGACACTAACATAGTTAAAAACAGGTTCTCATTAAGAGTGAGGCCTAGTGTGGCCACTAGTAGCCAGATTGTACTGTTTTTCTGCATTTTAATACATAGTTTATATTCAATAGAGAGTATTTATATACAACCCCGATTCCAATGAAGTTGGGACGTTGTGTTAAACATAAATAAAAACAGAATACAATGATTTGCAAATCATGTTCAACCTATATTTAATTGAATGCACTACAAAGACAAGATATTTAATGTTCAAACTGAGTACCTTTATTGTTTTTAGCAAATAATCATTAACTTAGAATATTTATGGCTGCAACACGTTCCAAAAAGGCTGGGACAGGTGGCAAAAAAGACTGAGAAAGTTGAGGAATGCTCATCAAACAACTGTTTGGAACATCCCACAGGTGAACAGGCTAATTGGGAACAGGTGGGTCCCATGATTGGGTATAAAAGGAGCTTCCCTGAATTGTTCAGTCATTCACAAGCAAAGATGGGGCGAGGCTCACCTCTTTGTGAACAAGTGCGTGAGAAAATAGTCGAGCAGTTTAAGGACAATGTTCCTCAACGCGCAATTGCAAGGAATTTAGGGATTTCATCATCTACGGTCCATAATTTCATCAAAAGGTTCAGAGAATCTGGAGAAATCACTGCATGTAAGCGGCAAGGCCGAAAACCAACATTGAATACCCGTGACCTTCGATCCCTCAGGCGGCACTGCATCAAAAACCGACATCAATGTGTAAAGGATATCACCACATGGGCTCAGGAAACCAATGTCAGTCAATACAGTTCGGCACTACATCCGTAAGTGCAACTTGAAACTCTACTATGCAAAGCGAAAGCCATTTATCAACAACACCCAGAAACGCCGCCGGGTTCTCTGAGCCCGACCTCATCTAAGATGGACTGATGCAAAGTGGAAAAGTGTTCTGTGGTCCGACAAGTCCAAATTTCAAATTGTTTTTGAAAATTGTGGACGTCGTGTCCTCCGGGCCAAAGAGGAAAAGAACCATCCGGACTGTTATGGACGCAAAGTTCAAAAGCCAGCATCTGTGATGGTATGGGGCTGTGTTAGTGCCAATGGCATGGGTAACTTACTCATCTGTGAAGGCACCATTAATGCTGAAAGGTACATACAGGTTTTGGAGAAACATATGCTGCCATCCAAGTAACCTCTTTTTCATGGAAGACAATGCCAAACCACATTCTGCACATGTTACAACAGCATGGCTTCGTCGTTAAAGAGTGTGGGTACGAGACTGGCTTGCCTGCAGTCCAGACCTGTCTCCCATTGAAAATGTGTGGCGCATTATGAAGCGTAAAATACGACAACGGAGACCCCGGACTGTTGAACAGCTGAAGCTGTACATCAAGCAAGAATGGGAAAGAATTCCACCTACAAAGCTTCAACAATTAGTTTCCTCAGTTCCCAAATGTTTATTGAATGTTGTTAAAATAAAAGGTGATGTAACACCGTGGTAAACATGACCCTGTCCCAGCTTTTTTGGAACGTGTTGCAGCCATACAATTCTAAGCTAATGATTATTTGCTAAAAACAATAAAGTTTATCAGTTTGAACATTAAATAGCTTGTCTTTGTATAGTGTATTCAATTAAATATAGGTTAAACATGATTTGCAAATCATTGTTTTCTGTTTTTATTTATGTTTCACACAACGTCCCAACTTCATTGGAATTGGGGTTGTAATTGTGAATTGAATGTGTAGAACTTTAAATAAACTTGTTTCCTACTCATTATAGGACTAATTTCCTTAGTGTGTGTCTGTCTGACTTCCTGTTTCTGTTTGCCATTCATAAAAGCCTTGTGGATCTTGTCATACTTTCAACATGCTTATGTGGCAGTTATGACTGAGCCAAAGGAAATCCGCCAGATAAGTGCCACGGCAAATGTGAAGTTAACGTTTGTGAAGGTTCGTCATGAATCAAAAATAATTCTTTTTTTTTTTCCTGCATAATTTATAAAACTAAAGTTGGAAGAGAAATTGGAATGAAAGAAAAAAACCCCCAAAAAAACACGGCTTCAAATAGGAGTAGCCGACAGTACTTTTTCTGGTATTCAGCCTACTGAAGGTCAAAAAGCAAATCATTTACAATAGCATCTGAAAGTGGAACATTTAAATACAACCCCCTTTACACTGCTGTTGACAGGTAACGCGGAGATTTTCTATTTTTTGTGTGTGCTGCTAAATAGTACTAACAAGGAATTAGGAGCTCAAATCGTCCCACATCTCGGCTCCGACGGCTATTTCTAGCCCTGTGTTAAAAAGGCTTACGAAACAATTACCAATTTTGTCTACAGAAAACTACAGAAAATAATCAGATGTTAATGCAGATGACATGTTGAAGAAGCAGTTTCCCCCCCAAATTTAGAACAGCTACTAGATTTCCTAATAAACTTTGTTCTGCCAAAACACAAAAAGGATCAAATATGACAGCACGTTGGATATTTAAAAAAAAAAAAAAAAAAAAATATATATATATATATATATATATATACATATTGAAAGCATCAGCCACTCTCGCTTGGTTGGCAGGACGTCTGGTCTTTTAGAGAGCTAAAGTGGCTGCTTTGTAGACCCGTAATCCTTTTTCATGTCAAAATGGTTGTGCTTGTGCATGGCAACATACATTCCTTGGCACCCCCACCAACTCCTCCCATTAGTTGGCTCATTTTAGGTCCAAAGCAGAGCTGATAAGGGCTCCTGGCAGCTAGAGGATTATCGTGCTGGGTCAGACTGTACCCCGCTGCTCTCCACCAAGGAATGCAAGCAAAGCAACAAGTAGGTAGGTCACGCACTGACGAGTCATCCCATCTGCCACTCACTCAATCTGCCAGCGAGCCTCTCGGCCAGTCTTCACAGTAGATCAGTATATCAGCTACAGTTATTTGCAACTGTGTGTCTTCTTTTCAACCCAGCTCTCATCCTGAGTTTTCTTTACTTTCATACTCTTCTCCTTGCATTTGTTGTCTTCTTTGAGAGGATATGCTCAATTTTGACGATGGCATTTCATAGAGCTGTGAAAGGTGTTTGGTATTTGGATATATGGTGAGAGGCCAAGAGAGGACGGGGTTAAACGTTGCATTCTGCTTGCCGAAGCATTAACAGTCATCCATCCATCCATTTTCCGTTCCGCTTCTCCTCACTATGGTCGCGGGCGTGCCGGAGCCCATCCCAGCTATCTTCGGGCGAGAGGCGGGGTACACCCTGAACTGGTCGCCAGCCAATCGCAGGACACATAGAAACAAACAGCCATTCGCACTCACATTCACACCTACGGGCAATTTAGAGTCTTCAATCAACCTACCTTGCATGTTTTTGGGATGTGGGAGAAAGCCGGAGTACCTGGAGAAAACCCACACAGGCACGGGGAGAACATGCAAACTCCACCCAGGCGAAACCGGATTTTGACCCGGGTCCTCAGAAGTGTGAGGCAGATGTGCTAACCAGTGGCCGTCCGTGTCGATTTAATCTGTGAAACAAAACGAGACAAACCAAAAAAAAAAAAAAAAAGCGACAGAGAAATAAATAATCAACTTCGCTTTTAACTTCTAGTTTCATATGTATGCATGTATTCTTGACATTTGTCTCATGTTCATCTTTTGGTTTGAAATCCAAATGTCTTCAGCATACAACAAAAACAAAGGAATTGACCTTGCCGTTCCAACACTTGTGCAGGGGACTGTATGAACAAACAACCATTCACACTCACATTCACACCTATGGGCAATTTAGAGTGTTCAATTTACCTACCATCCATGTTTCTGGGATGTGGGAGAAAATCGGAGTGCTAGGGGAAAACCCACATAGGTGGGGGGAGAACATGCGATCTCCACACAGGAAGGCCGGATTTGAACCTGGGTCCTCAACACTGTGAGGCAGATGTGCTAACCAGTTGTACACTGTGCCGCCTGAATGATTATTATTAAAAATTAAGAAATACCATAGAAATTAAGCTCGCTGTTAGCGTATTTGGTACCTACATTGTGGTTGCAAATTCTTATTTTTTTCGTGTGAAAAATGACTTGACGGACACCTTATACAAACACTCAACACGACCAGTTGCTCCTTTATTTCTGTTCAGCAACAGTTGCAAGCTTCAGGTTGCTTCCTGATTGGCTATCTTTCCTTTTCACATCACAATCACGAAGTCCGTGGCTCGGCCGACCTTGGTGTTGAGCAAGAATTTGCAATCGTAAATACTGCCCTTGAAACATTTACGATCGACAGCCCAGACCGTTTTTTCTGAGCAGATCAGGGAGGGGGGAAAGCTTTGAACACATCACAGGACAATTTGTCAAGATAATCTTTTAGAGACATTCAATAACTTTTGCCGGGTTCTTTCGGACAGGGTTTGAATGCTCAAAGTAGACCTGATTATCGGTCGCCTACGCTATGTGTGCATCCCACGAGCTGACCAAGCTGTAGAGGGACATGATGCTTCATTTGTTCTGTTAGTTTCACTTTGGTCCAGGATGTGCAAATATACTAAAGGAACAACAAAGGACCGTACATTGTGCTTAATTTCACAAACGAGAAGCACAGCTCGTCTGACGTCAAACGGGTAGAGCAAATTGACGAGACTTAAGGAGCCCCCCCCAAAATACAAAAATAAAAGACTGAATAGTTTAATCCACTAAATAGTCCAAATAGGGATAGTAAGTCAACAGACTGCCTCCTTTTGCATCTGTGATTGTGTAAATACGTGCTTGACTGTGTGGGCTTGTTTGTCAAGGGACTAAAACATGCTGGAAGCCTTCCTTCATTACATTTCTCTCCCACACTCTGCTGCACTCCTGGGATACAAACACCATTTTGCCTCTGCGGGACACCACTTTTCTCTCTCTTTCATCCTCTTTGCTCTGGAAATGAGTGTGACTTCCCACCTGCAAGGTGAAATACATTCCGCAAGGTTATAACAAAAAAACAAAAAACAAATCCCAATTGCCGAAATGAAAATCCCAAATGTGATGAGTGGGAACGGTTCGGCTCTAGAGGAGCGTTTACACAGTTGTTGCACATCTTTCTGCTTAATAAACAGATTTGATATTTGACGTTAGACATCACCTGCAACTATGATGGATGGCTTCAGGGCTGGACTTTTACAATACGTACAGTATGGGGGGGAAAAAAATAAATTCTTTGAGGAAGCACACATCACATTTTGATCCCACTGGAATAGACATACTGAGAAAGGGAGGTCCCTTATTGTGGGGGTGATAATGTCTTTTCCTGCCTGGTAAAGGGTTGGAGGCTTTTATCTGTGACTAGAAACCTGAATTCCGGCTTGTTTTCACTCCAGGATCTCTATCAACTCACAGTAAATGGGGCAGTATGGTCTTGTCAGGTTGAAGGTTTGAAACAAAAACAGATACAAGAAAATGAACAACATATGCAGCTGGGCCTGAGAGTGGTTGGAGAGTTGCTGAGAAATTCCGAACATGCAAGCCATTGAAACCCCAGCGGCCCAAGGTGCAACACTTTGTACCTCATTACAAGTACTTTGGTGTGTGTGTGTCCCCCCACCCCCCCAAAAATAATAAATAAATAAATAAAATAAAAGTGAACATAGTGTTTAATTAAATTTCCTTTGGGCAGCGTGGTGGACTAGTGGTCCCCCCCCCCCCCTCTCTTTCTTTCATACCAGCAGTTCTCCCCATTTATAATTTGGATATTGTTGTCCTCGAAGGAATGTCCCTTTTTCTTGCGATGCAAATGAACCGCTGATTCTGGACCTGAAGAAGCCGCCCGTCGATGCTGCGCCATGCGTCTGTGCAGTGGTTTAGTCTTTCCAATGTAAAGGTCATTGTACTCCTCACTGCATTGTGTAAAGAATGTTGCTGTGTTTGGTGCTTGAGATTTTGTCCTTGGGGTGAAGCAATTTTTTTCCTAGGGCTTTAGGGGGTATAATGTGCATTTGGATGTTATGTTTGGAGAAAATCCTTCTGAGTTTCTCTGACAAGCCAGCCATGTGACTACCACGTGATTCCGCCTCCTGTTCCTGTCTTCAGGCTTGGGTGTAGTGGCTCTTTTTTTCTTGGCGGATTTGACCAAGTTCCAGTTTGGATAGTATACCGACAGTTAGTAAGAGCGTTCCAGATGTGAGTTTGCTCCTTCTGTCTTCCATTGTCTTGGTGATTTGCCTTTCCTTCGAGGACAACAACATCCAAATTCTGGAAAGGGAGAACAGCTGGTTTGAATGAGGTGTAAAAGAAGCTATCCACTAACCTTTGCACTAGTATCACCGGTGCGACCAAGTTAATTGTGTTGCAGCAGGCAGCAAATCATATTGCAGCGGGTCGTTTTTAAATCAAATGGAATTCACGACGATTGAGACGGCGGCACAACGTTCTCTCTCTGTCGTGCAGGAGGAAAGGCCACTTTCAACCATTAAAACATGCACTCACGCAAATGCCACAAGATGACATTTTTAATCGCACAAGCTGAAAAAAAAAAAAAAAGGAAAAAAACAAAAAAAGTCACATCTGCGACCAATTTGGTCGCAGTTAAACTAGATAAGCCGTCTCTAGACAGAGGATTGAGGCATCACCTATGGTCTGCCTATAACAATGTCCTGACATCTCTCCTTTTAAAGACGGCCTCATTCAAATGACCCTAACGAGCTGTTTTGACACAAGATAAGTGAACGACTGATCGGTATGCAGGACGGTCGTTTCACTAACCACACCGGGGAACAACAACACCTTATTGTTGTTGGAACAAACCCACTGATGAGGGACACTAGAGGGATAGAGGGACACCACACATAAAATTACAACTTAATTTTGGATTAAAGGTGGAAAGTTCAACAAGAACAGTCCAGTTGCCTTGATTCAACCTCTGCGGATTGCCATGGATGACTGAGAATCTACAAATGGGACAGACAACAGGTAACGGCCATTGACCAATTCCCTCTCCCTAAGCTTTTCTGGAAAATTCCTGCTTAGTTTTGCATCCTACAAATTGATGCCAGATCCATGTCTGGGAGGAGATTCCCCAGGAGTCCATCCATGATCTCATCAGATGCCCAGAAGCTGTAGAGAGGGCATACAGGCATGTGAAGGCCATATAAAGACTGTCTGGAGGAAAGACACTGCTGTTGGATTAGCCTGCGATCTCATTTTTCCAGGTTTTGATTCTTAATACAGACTTCAATGTGTTAATGAATCAGAATCCATTAATTAATGATGGTGTTGTATTGAGATCTAGGATGTGTAATTTTCAACATTGTAGAGCAACTACCCTAGACTTGCAGGTGCTCACAACCAACAATTGTGTATGTATATAAAACAAATGTGGGGTTTTTAAAAAAAATAAAAATAAAAAATAAATAAACTTTTTTTTTTTTTTTTTTTAATTATTAACTGCTAAGAGGCATACAATACAGTGCAAACCATTCTTTGGCAAACATACAATACAAATGTCATGATAGGTACTAGTATAGCCACATTTACCACTTGTAAAGGGACAGTGTTGGTAAGGCATGTTCAGTCTTGCTAAGCAGTGCATTCCATTGAATGATTTAAGAGGGGAAAAGGGCAAGTACTAACTACTAAAACATATTTCCCCAGGTAACATAGACCTCACAGTGCTATAACACCTAACCTTGGAACGGGCCAAATTGCATTGTACTGTTAATGAGCTAAGGACACACATATTCAAGATTATTGCCTAGGAATATTCATCAGAACAATAAATTCAGTAAAACGTACACACAGTGGAGCACATGTTAGACTACATAATGGACTACTTGCTGGCGCAGGCATGGAGAGAGCTGTAAACACACAATTTAATGTAAAAACCCGTCTCGAATGGAACATTCCAGACAGTATTATTTCGGTTTAGTGACAGATGCTTGCTCAGGACGTTACCGCATAAAGAAAACAATGGAGGGGAACACTGCGGCTGCTTCAACACAATACAGGAAGACAAAAAACATGACTTCTGTTACATAAGTGAGCCAGTGCATTGAATGGCAGTTGTCTATGTACATGATGTGTATGAGCAAATGGAGTCAGTCTAGTTGCATGTGAAAACACTGTGCAGGAAATGTGCTTAGATTGTCTGTGTCCAAACGTTCAGTACCCTTCCCCGACATTACTTCCCACCTCTCATATGGCTTCCATTACAGTGGAATGAGGGTCAGAGGGTTAAAGAAACCTGTGCTCTGCAGCGTGCTAAATGACGTAACACCACCCTAAACGAAGTTCGGGAATGAAACGAGCACGGCAAATCTTTCGAAATGTGTCAGTACTATAGAGGACCCTCAAAGGGTAAGACACTCGTGAAATGAAAACAAGATCAAATATTTCATGTCAATTTTTGCAAAAAAAAACGACGTATGCAGATGTTTGAAAACAGAATGTATGCAATCCAGTGCTGCAGGTCCATGGCAGGCAAAAAAACCCAAAAACAAGTCAACAGTAATTATTGCAGTCCTTCAATTGGGTGTAGTGTGTGTACTATATGACGACAAATTCTGTAGTGGCAGATATAACAGCACCACAAATGAAACCTCACCTCTAACAAGGTTTCATACAGATACATTCTAGATGTTACTCACTAACATTTGGCTTTCCAGACTGAGGACAACACTGGGACAGACATGATGTCACAACATGACAGTAATCAGAAAAGGCTGTCACAGACATTTAGGAGCAGAAATCAGTAGACATCTCTCTCTCTCTCTTTTTTGCATCAAAATTTCCATAGGGCTTCACATTATGTTCATTTGAATAAAAAAAAAAAAAAAAAAAAAAAAACCGTTATAAACATGACATGAAAGCACCTTAGGTTAAAAGACGATCTAGCTATTTATAAAACCTCTTACCTTGCATAAAATGAACAATTGTGATTCAGCATAAAAAAAGGCAGATATCAAGTGGATATAGGTTGATTTGCATACAAATGACAATACTTTGAAGGTATTTAGTGATTAATTCATTCATAAGGGGTAAAATAGCACCAGTTTTCAGCATCTCTAACCTGAGAAAACACTGGCCCGGGCTCCTCTCAATCTACTTCCCTTTCCTGCAGGCTGATGGCAACTGGCCCTGTGATTTGACGCCAAAGTGGGGGCAAACACAGAGACGAAATTGTTGCACTGGGGAGGCCTCAGGGAGCAGAGATGAATCCATTTAGTCCCAGAGGAGGCAACGATCCAAAAATAACAAAACATGACCCTCTCCCCTGATCAAAAAAAAAAAAAAAGAAAAAAAACAGAATACAAAAGAACAAAAGGGTGTATCAAGGCAACTGGTGGCCACAGACACCTTCAAGAGTTTCCTCCTCTCGGTGGAAGTCTTGAGTGTTTCAGACAAGAGGGTGTGATTGGCGGGAGGTCCTGAGGATTATTCATGGCTGCTGTCTGCTTTTTGCAACTTGGCTACAGACAGGCACACGGGGCAGCAGGCGCCTTTTAGCTTGACAGGCTGTTTGCACTGGGCCGGCGGACAAGACTCCACAAAGCAGGTGACTCTGGCGTCCTGCGGGAACAAAGAAGGGGCAAACCAGTTGGTTACTTTATTAGATTAGAGCGGGTTGAAAAGTTCCCTGTGGTTACAATCGGGAACTCAAGCCGACAGCAGAATAATAGGGCGACCAACCAAACGACGACGACGGACCCTCAGTACTGCACTGCAAAAACGCAATCTTACCTTGTGAATTTATCTTATTTCCAGTTAAAACATCTGACTGTACTTATTTTAAGACTGTTTTGACTTCATTCTAAATTTTCAGTGAGATAAAAAGACATGTTTTGAAAAGCTCTCATATTAAGAATAATATCAAGACAATTCATTCAAGTTCCGTTGGCAGATTTTTTTCACTTAAAACAACACGTTTGTCCCTAAAAATAAGTGGGGAAAAAAACCTGGCAATGGAACCAGTATGAATTGATTTGACAATATTCTTAAAATTAGATCTTGAGTTCAATCAATTTAGAAAAATGTAAAAACCGTCTTTTTAATATGTACAGTAAGATGTTTTAACTAGAAATAAAATAGATATAGATAAGATTTGAGTTTTTCTTTTGAATGCCTTGAGAGCCGACCGAAACATGCCTCAAAAGTGGGTAAAAACTTGAACAGTTACAATGCAGGCAATTGCTTCAGACACTTGAGCACATTTTGTGAGAGTTCATCTTAGGCCCGCTGCAAACAGAGTGGTGCGGCCGAACGACAACTGCAATTGGTGACTCTTTGCCGCACACCAAGCAATTAAGCATTGCGTGTCTGCAGATGTGTTGCAATAGAAAAACTGTATTGGGTTTTGAAGCTCTGCATACAAGACAATAAGGGC
The DNA here is from genome assembly GCF_024500275.1 of Phycodurus eques. Lineage (NCBI taxonomy): Eukaryota > Metazoa > Chordata > Actinopteri > Syngnathiformes > Syngnathidae > Phycodurus > Phycodurus eques. The sequence goes on along the minus strand of NC_084538.1, from coordinate 17,705,279 downwards.
CTACTGTACTGTATCATTTTTTTCATTGCACTACAAAAGCATGGCGCTATTGTCAGGAAAGAAGCAGATTGCCAGAAAAAGAGGAAATGAGCGACAATAAAAGAGTATGTGAGGACATTCAGACATGCCAATACCAAAGGCATGAAAAAGGTGACAAAAAAAAAAAACCAAAACATTGCAGCAGGGTCTTTTTTTTATTTTAACAAATTAAGCAATCTGGAAGACTGAAGAGTACAATAAGGAAAAAAAAAATCTTCCCGCAGAAAAACTTATTTACACCGCTCAAGTACATGTTTATTTATGTACAAATTTAAGATGAAAATTAATTTTGCCTCATTTCTTTGCTTTTTTGTTTTGGCCTCCACCTGCACCCGATGCCTGCTTCAAGCTGCACCACATACATAGCATTCTGCCTCTTTAAGCACTCTCATTCTGGAAAAGAATCGACTAAAATCATTGTCTGTTTCACTTCATTTTTCACAATGAGCAACTTCGAAGGCTAATCCCACCCTCGAGGAAAATATTAAGTACAATATTTTTCTGTTTTTATTGGCCATTTCCGAATTTGAAGTTAATTCATTCTGTGTTTTGACATAATCCCTAATATCGCTCCATCACTCAACACATTTAACAATTACATCCGTAAACTAATTAGATAATTGTAGGCGCGTTTCTTAATTAATACAAGATGTACTAGCGGATCAGCACTTGTCACCGATGTTACGTGTGCTTCGCGGTTCCGCTGGGACCGCAACCAGGGCCACGACCCGCAGCACCTCAACGCGAAAATACAAAAGACCAGTGCAACAAATACGACACGGGCTGATCTGATGAGCACAAATGTTGCTTAAATGTAAGAGTAGCAAGAGAGGATGGCCGCTTCAGAGGTGGGTAGAGTAGCCAAATATTGTACTTATTGTAAGTAAGAGTAATGTTACTTGTCCATAAAGTCACTCAAGTAAAAAATAGTCCTCCCAAAAGTTACTTAAGAGTAAAAAGTACACAGTCAAATAATTACTCAAGTCAACTCGTGTGACTCGCATATTAGTCTGCCGCGGAGTAAAATTCAGAAATTTCATTTGTGTGTGGATGGTGGATATGTGGAATGGATCTAGCTGCCAGCGTTCAAGGAGTTCGAAACAGCCTATGACGTCACTGATGGCGACCCAGCCCCCCCTCCCCCAAAAGGAAAAACTAATCGGATCTATACGATTCACGTAAATGGCCTATTTTGTGTTCATAACGGCAATTTTCGCCGAAGGGCGACTGACTTGCATGTATGCATTTTGAGGGGCTTTTGGTAGTGACAGATCGCCCCATTCACCTGACTGTAATGAACTACTACCCTTTCCTTATGAATAGAAATAACACTTTTTATGTGCACTCTGTATCGAGATACATACATGTAGAACAAAATTTGGAAGCTCATTATCTGGTGGTTTCCTCAGCATACGTTGAACCTACTTTGCATTCACACCGAGTGCACGGGTCCTGTTTCCACTGCTTTCCATCTGTCCGTTCACGCCCGTTACTGTCAGTGCAGTCAGTCTTGCTCAGATGGGCTTCCAGTCGTTTAATCTGAAAACATGAAAGGACAAACGGCGGACTGAAAGGCTGTTGTTTCTATGGGCATAGACATCATCATGTCTTCTCCTAACTTCCACATGTAAACATAAAGATGGATATTCTATTGATTTGGTCTCATGCTGTCATTTCTGGTTTATTTTGATTGACTCTTCCCAAAGGTTAGATTTACTTCTTGTCTGAGTGTGATTTTAAGTGCTGTTTTGTCAAGTGATTCTGTGTTCTGACATGTACAGAGCATACTTCATACTTTAGGGACGATAATGTTCAAAATGCATGCAACTAAAAGTACATGAATTTAAAAAAATGAAAGAAAAGGGAATGAATGCAGCCAAATAAAACTATCATAAACAGGTACGCTTCATAAAAGGACCCAAGTACAAAGATGCAATGATCATATGCCATAAAACTACTACTGTGACCAAGTACACTGCAGCGAAAGTGTATAATGCCAACTAACACTGACACCCAATCTCCAAATTGTGTATGGATTCAGAAATGTACCTGTTTGCGTAAACTTGTGATTGTCTTCTGCATGTCTGAGACAAAGTCCTGGAATTCGCTAACTGGGGGATCAGTGCTTTTTTTGGAGGTCAGAGTAACATTCACAAAGCTTTTTCTGGCTTCATTCATGGGACTGCAAAAGACAAAGACAATCAAAAGCAAAACTAACAAACAGCCCTGTATGCACATGGCTACTAAATGGCCCTCAAATGCTCCGTTCATGCAACAAATGATTTACATCGGCGTGTCACCTGTTTTCCTTGATGCTGTCGGCAGGTCTGCTGTCTTGGTAACTGTGATCAGCTGACCTGCGCCCTCTAAAGTGGTAGGACAGTGCACTGAACTGACCTTTGGTCCTGCAGTCTGGCAGTGTTAAAAACAACAAAACAATGTGGTTCACTTTGTGTTCACAGCAGCATGGCTTCAATGTTATTCTGTTATTAAGTGAGCCTTTATGCAGTTGGTATGACTACAAATCCAACGAACAAACTATTTTTTCAAGATCATAAATCTGCATTTTGAAACCATGTTATCACACCTAGAGAAGGTAAAACTGTAAGGCTTTTTGCAGCTACTGTGAGAGGAATCATTATTTGATCCCCTGCCTAATTTGTAAATTTGTGCTCACTAATGAAGGAATTAAGTGTCTCCAATTTTTTATGGTTGATTATTGATTGGTTATTTACAGAATAGCAGTCAGAAATTCAGACAATATAAAAGTTATAAAATGATGTGCATTTTCCATATTTTCTATCCCACTTATCCTCATTAAGGTCGCAAGAAGGGATAAACAGATTATCGGCCTGGTTGATCAGCGGATACAGCCGTTACCGTGGCGACGATAACAACAATGAATTGCGTCAATGTATTGGATTGTGTTGGGGGGGAAAAAGAACAAAAATAGGGAAAATGTGGCGTCGTCACCAGTGTTCGGAGTGGGCTGTCCATTCAAGAAGAGCTTTAGGTATGTTCACAGACTTTTATTTACGATACAGCTCGCAAGCAGGCAACATAATATTAAGTACCCTAGCAAGCTAGTGCTGTAGCAGTAACGTTTGTACAAAAACATGCCGGATCATGCTCTAAAGCTTCGGTAAACACTGGTTCGCGCACGTGAATAAATGTTGACAACGGCGCAAAAGTATTTTGATAATGGCAAGCAAGGGAGGCGACGCGCCAATCACAATCCTATTGGTCAATGTCAGTGTGCGCTGACGGAGAGTTGTCGTTGATATGTCACTCTACCCAAATCTTTGGGCGTGGAATATGTCACACTACAAGCTGCTTTGTTGTTGCCGATTAAATATGTCGGGCCCGATAGCTAATCAGGCCAATATCGGGGCTAAAATCATGTTGTGTGATCTAGGCATTATCGGCCTCCTTGACTAATAATTGGTATGGGCCTTGAAAAAAAAAAAAAAAACAGCTGACGAGTGAAATAAGTATGTCAGGGCAACTAAAGAGTGGCTCAAGAAGACTCATATGAAGATCATGGAGTGGCCTAATCAGTTTCCAGACCTCACCCCAAGAGAAAACCTGCGGAGGGAGCTGAAGCTTTAAGTTTCCAAATGGCAGCCAAAAAACTTGAAGGATTTAAAGTTTTCTATTAAAAAAAAAAAAAAAAAAGACAGCCAAAATCCCTCCTGACCTGTATACAAACCTGGTAACCAACTATGTCTTACAGCTGTAATTGTCAACATGGGTCTCTAACTTGAGTTTTGCTTAGCAGTCAAATACTTACTTCACTCAATACAATGTGTAACATTTTACAACTTTTATCGTTTTTTTTAATAAACGCATTTTGACAGATATTCTGTCCATTTTATTAACAAACGACCATTTCTTTGTAAGTTAGCAAACTAATGTATTATTCCCCCCATGCATGTCTCTGGGAATCTTTGGTAATATGCAACCACAATATGATATACAGTAAATGTAAAATATAAAGTACATACAACACAGGAAACCAAGACTACTACTATCACCATATCATTTTGTCTGCAGCTTGAAACACAAACATCATGGTGCCATGCATCCTGTGCACATTCGATTCATGCTGACAACTAATGAAGACCAACAATAGAGTGATTATAATAAACCTGAGGAAGGGAGTTCCATTATTTGTACAGTCCAGCCCTTTCATGTACCAAACAACATTCTGTATAACACTATCTAGAAAAACAAGACTTCCTGTCGTGTGCTGGTGCCAAAATAAATTTTAAGAAATGGACACCACATATACACTGTAGTTTTCTGCGTGACACTCAACAAATGAATGTTGTTTGTTTTGAAAAGCTTATGGGGGTTTATGCCTGCTTATTTAAAAAATATATATATTTTTTTTGGGTAGGTGTTTTAAAAAAAATTTAAACATTTTGCCAGTGCAATAATAATGGACCTCAATTATCCGGGGATCTCTGGTATTTGTGGTCCAGCTCGGTCCCTATTCCCTGTGAATAGAGGAGGTCTACTGCATAAGATTATGAGTGAAATAAGGTGTGATTTATACTCAAGTTTGTTACCTTCACAGCAGTCTTGCCACATGCGCAGGTCGATCTGTGGGATGTTGTCGCAGTTGCTGTAGCCATGCGGCAATTCTGCCACCCTGAAGACATCACGCTGCACACGTGTGATGTTATCTCCGTTGTCACACAGAACCCGAGCTAGAGAGGCCTGCTTCAGCTGAGTCAGCTGGGCAGGCGTGAAGACCCCAGGGTTTTCATACCAGAACCTGCACATTACAAGGATTTGCCAGATTCAGAAGTAACAAACTTAAGGGCTGTTTCTACCCAACAGAACCATTTAGTCCTTTCTCTACCACTCAGTACGGTTCAGACCGCTTGGCATTTTTAATTTCCAATGTTTACATGGTAAATGTCTCATATCTGACCCATATCGATCCAGACTTTCATCCTGGGTTGGTCACAATAGTATGCTATGGTAGCTTGTAGGCAGAGGCACTGTATTTGTTTGATCATTAAGAATATGGTCAATACTGAGGAACTGATTGACTGACTCCTCTAGGCAGCATTAGTCTGCTTAATTTGACACTGGAAACTTTAATGTAATACAAACAGAATAGGAGAATGCTACCAGTTGGTTGAAAGTTTTTTTTGAATTTTTATTCTTTTTTATTTAAATTATAATGGTGCTATTTGTTTTCCTTTTCTACTGTAAAAAGTTTCAAGGGTACCAAAATATGGTTTTTACAAATAAATAGATAAATAAATACATACATAAATAAAGGCTGATTTGTTGACTGTTCTCAAATTTGACGCCCTTCTGGGCCCTGAGAGTGTGCCGCCTGTTGCAGCAGGTCTGACACCCCATTTATTTCCCAGTTTCTGTCAATATTCCCCCCACCTCAATTAGTATTTACGTCAAAGATTTATTGTTGGAGAATAACAACGATGATAACCTACAAACATGAGGAGCTACTGCAATGCCTCTCTGACAAGCAGTTGGCCGGCGTCCCCTCGACAAAGAATTTAAAACTCCTGGGGGAAAAATGGACGGGATTGAGAGCTGGCGCTAAAGTGAAGTAAACACAAAGAGCAATGACTGGGTCAGGAGATTTGAAGTCTTTCATTCCATTGATCATTACGGACAATGTGAGGTTACTCGTCAACAGACAAACTAACGGCTATTAGAAAACTGCAGTTGTTTGTCTATATTCAACCTTCAGTTGCTGCAACAAATGCGCCCACCGTTATGCACGCTGGGATCACGAAATTACAATTTCAGCAGGTTAGGGTTATACTCATACTGGTCAGGGGAGACCAGTCATGTTTCTCTCTCATTTAATAACTCACTGAACATGTAGACTGAGCAACGGTAGGGAATAAAAATATGGACCTCCTGTGAACACAGCATGTGGCTCTTAATCTCTCCTTCCTCTGAGGAATCTGACCATAACTTCATACACCTTGGGACCAGCAACAGGCTGCTAGTGAAACAGCAGGCGGCCAACATAAGGACTGTGACAATTTTGTCTAAAGACACAGTTGAGGCGCTGCAGGAGCGTTTCAATGGCACAAACTGTTTCCCCCTCCAAGAGGTATATTTTTATTAAAAGGAATATTGTATGAATTTAGCATATATTATAATTACTGATATTAATTTTTTTACTATTGCATTATGTGCTCTTTTTAAAAACATTCTTTTAGAGCACTTTGTTTCAGCAGCGGTTCTTTTTCAAAGTGCTCTATAAATAAGGTTGAGCTGAGTTATCAGTACCTGTCTCCATCCCGCAGGCGTTTGAACTGGGAAGCCAGCAGACACATAAGGGTGGGCCCTAGCCTACTGCCAGGAACCAGGTCTTCAGCCAGCAGGGCAGGGAACAAGTCGATGCTCAGAGGAGTGCCATAAAGCCTACCACACAGAACAGATTGTTTGGGTGACTTTTAAATCCACAATGTATTTGGTTCCTGAGAATAGCTTGAAAATCACCTCTGTAGCTTCTCTCTGACATTGGGATTCTTAATCTCGTTCCTCAAATCCTCGAAGGTCTGAGCAGATGTCAGGTTACAATAAGTCCTGTAATCATTATATGGCGGTATGCCGTGATCTCTTCCTCGCTGTATGTTCATGGCTGCCAGGTCCAAGGCCACAGCGTGGACCATAGAAAACAACCTCTCAGTCAGTTCTGTATTGAGTAGCTGCGAGGAGACCCGCATTTTACCCGCGACGCCAAAGAGCCCGCGGAGCAGTGGGTCAATGCCACCCTCGTTCACGATGCGAAAGGGCGAGAAGAAGGCCCGATGCAGGGAGATGTGACCCTGGGTGATGGGCTGGAAGTCCTCATCTAACCTGTAGAGTATCGGGTTAATGAGGGTGTGCCCGAAGCGGAATGCTGCAGTGGCGAAAGCATTGAGGATGCCCGCATTAATATTGGGGTCATAACCTGTGTACGGCCCCATCATCTTCATGCCTGCCTCGCCTAGAATCTAGAAGACAGAGAAAGTGATGATTATCTGTACCACTGGTACCAGGTATTAGCTTCTGTTTTTCACTGAAACAAGCCAAGCAACAAGAATACAATAGAACAGCATAAGAAAGGAATCTTTACCTTTGGCAACCAGTGACTATATGTGATGTGTTGCATCTGGGCTCCCACTATCTTCCTGGCCTCATGGTAGATGGTGTCCCCATCCCAGTGGGGGTTCAGCCTGAGTAACTCTGTGGCTACCCGGTTGTGTTCCCTGAACCACACTGTGTGCATGGCAGTCAGTCCCAGCTGTTCGTTGGCACGGTGGTCTCCAGCCAAGAAGCAGGGAATCGGACTCTCATTCTCATCCCTCATACACTCAGTGGGCGGTCCTGTGGCGAAGGGCAGCAGTGGCTTCCCTGTACGCTGGATAATTCCCTGCCGGAGCAAACCCCGTTGGCTGGCCAAATCGCGGATCTCCTCAGATTCATGGCGTGAACTACCATAGACGTTTGAGGCATCGATGTAAGCAGTGAGCTGGTTAATTTGCTCTCTCGGGTACACACTGTTCATGAGTAGAGAGGTCATCCCACTGCCACACACGGGGCTGGAACGCACAAAGAACATGCAGCGGGCACCACTTCTCAGTTGCCGTGGATCGTTGGGAGGGAACTGGATGGGGAAGCATGGCGGGTCATTGGTGCAGACCTGAGTGCACAGCTGTCCGTCAGAGAAACGTGACTGGCTGAGGGCCGCTACAGTTGAGTCCAAGTCATGATCGAGAAACTGACCCCACTGCATCAGCATATGTGTGTAGTGATCATCAGGAGTGATGGACTCTGTTCCAATCATAAACGTGGACACCAACCTCGGCAGAGGCAGCCTGTAGCTGTTGTGTGCCTGCTCAGTGGCTCCCCTTGGCAGATTAAAGCCATTATCGTAGACTGATTTCAGGAGTCGTTCGAATGGGGTAAGTGAGGCGCCCCACATAGCGTGCTGCAGGTTGTTGCAAGTGCCATCATGAGTGCGGTACTTCTGGTGGAAGCAAATGTCAGAGCAGTTGTTGATGCGGCGGTGGGCTGTGCAGCCGGACAAGTTGGCGATCACTTCCAGGAAGTGTGGGGACACCAGGTCGTTGTAGCGAAACTCTGTAGGAACATAAAGGAAACGTGTACAGATTGGATTAAGGATTACAATTTAACCCAAACGATTGACAATTGTAAAAATTAACAGTTATGATCATTTTTAACTAAATTTCTGCTCTAAGATGTTATGACTGCATTATGATTGAGAAAATGCAAGGAAATAGAAAGTGTGTTTTCAACTATTAGGTTTTTATTTCATGAAGAAACCATGGTCGTAGATGATCCGATGATGTGTCTGATAAAGCCTTAAAGTTCCACTAATCATGTTATTAACAGTTTCTATTTATAGTTCCAAACATCCCTGCATTCTTTTTTTCTTTTTTTTTTCTTTTTACAGTGCTTAGCCTGTTCATAACAGCCTATTGCAGTACCTGGACTGGGTACTACTCAACACTACAACTGCTTAATCTTTTTTAAATAAATGTTGCAGAATCAATCTATGAATATATAATGTTCATCCTTCGTGTGCACTTTTTTTATTTAAATGCCATACTCAAATTTTTATTCTGACAATGTCACTGTGTCTACTCTATTAATATGATTCTCGTACAGTAAATCAATCAGTATTAGAGTTTGTGAGTATATAAGCTATCAGTATTTCATTAATCGGACTTGATTCGATGACAAAGCTCCAATATGCATCATAACAGCATATTTGTGTGTGTTTGTGTCAGCTGTAAGTGATCTGGTGACACAGTGTGCGCTTGTGTCACTGTGTGTGTGTGCGTGTGTGGCCAAACTCAAGAAAGTCTGGATGAGGCATCCATCTGTCAGTCTCTTTTTTTCAAACACCCTCTTCATTATCTCTTTGAAATGGCTTTCTAGGAAAATGTATCCATTTGACCTTCATAAGATTTGTCTGCAGCCAACTAAGTAGCCAGTATGAAGCACCTAATTCCACAGATGCTTTTGTATAAAAAAGTATTCAAGACACCACACAAAATATGACAATATAAACTGTTTTCAACGTTCCTCGTTCTCAGCAGTGACTGAAGATTGCGCACCCTGTGGTGGCTTATGAGGAGTACAAATTTTATAGGCCGCTCAATACCAAGTCTATCACTACTGTAGTTCCCCTGGCCTTGGTTAAGAGAAGGCAGTGCACAGTTTCAAATCTTATCCACAGGCAAATGCTGCTCTCATTAACATTGGCAGTAGCGTTTTTGATTGAATTACCGCAAGATTTACTACAAGGGTACAGTGGGATGTGCGTGGAATGTTATAAATATTTCATAAGGAACCATTAGATTGGCCAACCTTTGTTAAGGACACAAACCCCAATAGAAATACCTGAGCATACAGAATCAACAAGAATTGTCTTTCCAAGATTAATGGTAGTCCTGATATTACATGCAATGAAATTTGTAGATTTAAAAGAATGGTTGTTTTGCTTGGAATATTTAGTTTTCCCAAATGAAGCGTGATCTTGTGCCTTTGTGTTGCTTGGCAATGATTCAGGAAAGAGTGCCGCTCTTTCACAGAATGTTTGTGGGTTAGTGCGTTTTGAGTTTGAATCTTGGTTTGGGTATGTGTGCTTGCATGTTTTTTTTGTGTTCATGTTAGCTTTCTCAAACTGCACTTTCTTCCCACGGTCCAAGAACATGCATGCTTAGGTAAACGGAAGACTCTAAATTGCCTTAGGGTTTAAATGCTAATGTGAAGGATTGTCTATTCATACAGTATGCATTAGTCCTCTCATTGATAGGTGGTAAAAATTCAGGGTGTAACCAGCCTGTCAGCCTAAGTCAGCTGGGATAGACCCCAGCTTTCCAGTGACCTGAACCAGGATAAGCAGTAAAAAGTGATGGATGGGTCAATTATGAAAACTATACCACAGATTTAGAATTGCCACAGTTTATTTATATACTAATTAGCCTCACCAGTGCCGTTGGTGTCGACCGTGAGACCCTGGTTGACATGGTTCTGGATGAGAAGCAGAGTCTGCTCAAAGATCTCGCCAGCACGAGCCTGCTCCACTGTGTAAGGGTCACGTGGATAACGAAAAAGTGCAAGAAGCTCTCCAGGGGTGCGAGGCTGACTAGAGGCATAGGAAGATGTTGGAGAGGCAGAAGGGAGGAGTGAATGAAGAAAAAAAGTAAACAACCAAATATTTCAGGTAAATTAAGTTCAGCTTTGGGAAAGACAATGACCTAGAAAATACATGAGTTTAGAGTTGAACAACATACTGTAGATGCACACTAGATATACATGTGAAAGACTAAAAACATGATATCCTGCAGCTAATGCATCAATTCCAGAGCTGGAATTGAGGGTGTGGCTATGTGTGAACATATACAGTGCCTGTTCAACCCTGCCTTACCGAGAGCAATATAGCAAACAAAATTCCTCTTACTCAGTAAGCACAACGATGTTATACAATGGATTGAATCCAAATCCAACATGAATACCTCATTTGACATGTTAAGTACTGAAACACACATTTGGCAGGCACACGAGAGTACTATATATATTTTTATTTTTGCCTTGTGATGCAGGAATAAATGTACAACATAATGCACATCTACAATAACAAACAGTAATAAGGAAATAAAGCCTTCATGGTGATTGATATGGTATTGAATATGAGAAGTTTTTTGAAGAAACGTGTTCAACAAACATTCAGTTGCTTCGATTCAACAAGCGAATTATCATCACCTGGATGACTGAGAATCTACACACAAGCTTACTACAATAAACTGAATTCAGTGTATAACTATTATTGTGTCACAGAACCTTTTGACATTCAGTCAGTTTTAAATGCAGCCAAAAATTACATTTACCATAATGTCCTGTGTATAATATGTTCCTCTCCCCCTAAAAAAATTAATCAGAAGTCAATAGAGCATATTATACATAGGTATAAGGAAAATCCCCCCCCCCCCCCTCACATTGTATAAACAATGTGAGACCCCGGGGTTGTGGGAAAAAGTAGTCATTTCATTTCAATATGATATGTCATGTGTAATATTACAAATTTATATATATTATATGGTAAATATTTGCTCCTCACCAGAGAATCACGACGGCCTTCCGGGTGCTGCCACATCATATCATATCTGTCTGGATGGACTTCGAGGTCACAGATGAACGTCTGTGTGTGCTACGTCGGCGCAAAGCCACTTGATATCTATTATTCCTATACACCTGGTAAATTACCACTTATTTTGCACCGCAAAGCAGGCTCCAGTTGGCTACCTTTAAGATGTTTCACTTGGAAATCACTCCTTCTTGGATCGCTACTCCACGTCGTCACGGAAGCTAGCTAGCGTTTGCTGCTGGCTCCTGATGCTAGCTCCCGCGGTCAGCTTCTGCACTTCCTACCTGCTAGCAGCTCCATACTTGCAGCACAACAGCAGCCAGTGAAAAAAAAACAACCAGTGGACAAAACACCAACTATTAACCAACGTATTGATTAATCTAACACTGTGGACTCTAAGGGGAGCACTCATGTGGGAAACAAGCCCCACAACGACAACGCTGGTCTTCTGCTAGTCAGCCATAGCTACATGCTGCATACTTGCTTTATTGTGGGAGTTTGGGGGGGTATTCAGTCAGTCTCTGGAGTGACCACCATTTGCCTCACGTAGTGCAACATATCTCCTTCGCATAGAGTTGATCAGGTTGTTGATTGTGGCCTGTGGAATGTTGGTCCACTCCTCTTCAATGGGTGTGCGAAGTTGCTAGATGTTGGCAGGAACTGGAACTGTCGTATATGCCGATCCAGAGCATCCCAAACATGCTCAATGGGTGACATGTCCGGGGAGTATGCTGGCCATGCAAGAACTGGGATGTTTTCAGCTTCCAGGAATTATGTACAGATCATTGCAACATGGGGCCGTGCATTATCATGCGGCAACATGAGGTGATGCTCGTGGATCAATGGCACAAGGATGGGCCTCAGGATCTCGTCACGGTATCTCTGTGCATTCAAAATGCCACCAATAAAATGCACCTGTGTTCGTTGCCCATAACATACGCCTCCCCATAGCATAACCCTGCCGCCACCATGCGCCACTTGATCCACCACGTTGACATCAGCAAACCGCTCACTCACACGACTCTCTGAGACGGTTCCTGAAAGTTTGTGCAGGAATTCTTTAGTTGAGCAAACCAATTGTTACAGCAGCTGTCCGGGTGGCTGGTCTCAGACGATCTTGGAGGTGATCATGCTGGATGTGGAGGTCCTGGGCTGGTGTGGTTACACGTGGTCTGCGGTCGTGAGGCCGGTTGGATGTACTGGCAAATTGTCTGAAATGCCTTTGGAGACGGCTTATGGTAGAGAAATGAACATTCAAATCACGGGCAACACCTCTAGTGGATATTCCTGCTGTCAGTATGCCAATTGCACGCTTCTCAGAACCTGCGACACCTGTGGCATTGTGCTGTGTGATAAAACCGCACATTTTAGAGTGGCCTTTTATTGTGGCCAGCCGATGGCACACCTGTACAATAATCATGCTGTCTTATCAGCATCTTGATATGCCACACCTGTGAGGTGGGATGGATTATCTCGACAAAGGAGAAATGCTCGCGAACACAGATTTAGACAGATTTGTGAACAATATTTGAGGGAAATGGCCTTTTGTCTATGTGGAAAAGGTTTTAGAATGGGAGCAAAAAAAAAAGTGTTCAGTTTATATTTTTGTTCAGTGTATTTGGCAATAAGAAGCAACACATTCAGGGTACTTTGGTATCACAATAATTGCAGCGGCATTTTTGCTGGTACATTATTGTTTTGTTTTTTTCGTTCATCTGATCCTCTTAGCCAGCAGCCTATAATTGTCATCTAAGACTAAGGCTGTTCTTTGTGTATATGTTTGTTCATGTTCAATGCATCATGCATGCATGTGTAGGCCAAGTGCAGCGCCGTGTGCATGCCAATATCAACGCAACCGCTTACCACATCTTTAAACAGGATGGAAACACTTATGAACTACACTGAACCTGCCAACAGTGACAGAGATCACTTCTTCTTTATCTTCTCCACAATGAATAACTCTGGCCAGATGAGAAAATAGGTAACCCTGATTATGATAAAACTAACTAAATCTGTTAGGAGGTCTGTAGGAAGGTACTGCATGCCAGAATATTGCAGAAATTTAGGAGATGTACCGGTAATTCATTTACTGAGATGTTGCAAAACAACTATTAATTTTAGCTTGGGCTACATGAGTATGAATTGTTGGAGTGTAAAAAAAGTTACAACACTCCTCAGTACAAAGAAATGCAGCACTACGTACAACCACAATATTCAACTTTGTAAAGTAATTTCTGTTAGAGTGATTGTGCTTGATCTTATTAAATGTACAGGTGTACCAAGTGTTGGGGCCAGTAAAGTAGCCTACATGTTGCATGAGTCTCTCACAACTTACCCATCAAACAGACGTCTCCTTGTAGATTCGATAGCGCTGTCCACATTACGGATTGCCTGCTCTATGGACGTGCTCACGAATGTGTCGCCCTCTCTGCTCACTGCTGGAACTGTTGTTGTAAAGGCAAGAAGAAATACAGTAGAATCTCGATAAAACGGACCCCGATATAACAGATATCTGATAAAACAGACTGTTGGGACTGAACAATATGTCCAAAAATAGTTTCCATTTGTCACTTGCTGTTTTAGGCCACAATAAAAACCCCTACAAAACAATTTTGTGCTGAGCCTCCAAAAAAAAAAAGTGCTTCGATGTAATCGACAATCGGCTATATCGGACGACCCCCCGCCCCTATCAGTCCGTTCTATCGAGGTTCCACAGTATTGCGTGGAACCCACCTGCCTGCGTGGGTTTTCTCCGGGTGCTCCGGTTTCCTCCCACATCCCAAAGACATGCGTGGTAGGTTGATTGAAGACTCTAAATTGCCCGTAGGTGTGAATATGAGTACGAATGGTTGTTTGTTTATATGTGCCTTGCGAATGGCTGGCAACCAGTTCAGGGTGTATCCCGTCCCTTGCCCGAAGATAGCTGGGATAGGCTCGGGCACGCCCGCGACCTCTGTGAGGATAAGTGGTCAAGAACATGGATAGATTGCTATCAGTTTTCTAACTTTCATTTAATATTTTTTATCTCTAGCTGCCAGATTTTAGTTTGATACTTTGTTTGGTAAAGTATAAAGAGAAGAGACTTATGTAAAGTATGTATAAAGAACTGGCTCTTTGAGAGAGAAAACACTTTTTTTTTCTCTCCAGTACAGTGCGGAATCCCATTTCTGAGTTGAATTTAATAAAATGAAATGATACTGCATTAGCAGAAATATGTGACAACTTCTCCTGGAACATTACCATTATTTGAATTGGCTGTTGCCTCAAATATTTTTTCAAGTACTGTATATCACAGATGGTTTCAGATGAGTTTCATCACTGGTTCAGCAAGAGATTTTATTTGCTCAGCCATGCTTTGGATGTAATCAGTTTCTTATCCTTAAGGGCTCATAACTTTTTAACTCAATCTTTCTCTCTGAATTTTTCATCTACGGTACTTTGGTTGTAATACTGAAAACATTTTTTTTTTTTTTTTTTTTTTTTTTAAATCTACTTGCAAAACATTTTTTCTCAGAGTATAGCAACTTTATCTCATATTCCAACATTTTATCTCTAACTTCAAGTCTCTTTTCATAGTAGACCTACTGTATCACCATTTTTTCTTTTTCCACTATGACCCAAAGGCTCCTTCACATTTTAATCAGATGATAAAAATAATACCAACACTTATACTATTACTGCTACTACTACTAATAATAAATACTGTGTATAGCCATCTATTTTCTTCGGTCTATCAGAGGTCGGGTCGCGGGTGCAGTATCTTTAGCAGGGAAGCCCAAACTTCCCACTCCGCAGCCACTTCATCCAGCTCTTCCGGCGAGACCCCGAATTGTTCCCATGCCAGCCGGGGACATATTCTCTCCACCGTGTCCTGGGTCGTCTCCTCCCGGTGGGCCATGCCCAGAACACCTCGCCAGGGAGGCGTCCAGGAGGTATCCTAATCCGATGCCCAAGCCACCACATCTGGTTCCTATCAATGTGGAGGAGCAGCGGCTCTACCCTGAGACCCTCCCGGATGACTGAGCTTATCACCCTAAGTGTGAGGCCGGACACCTGACAGAGGAAACTCATTTCAGCCGCTTGTATCCGGGATCTTGTTCTTTCGGTCATGACCCACAGCTTCTGACCATACGTGAGGGTAGAAACGTAGGCCGACCGGTAAATTGAGAGCTTCGCCTTTCGGGTTAGCTCCTTCACCACAACAGACCGATACAAAGTCCGCATCACTGCAGACGCTGCACCGATCCGCCTGTCGATCTCCCGTTCCACTCTTCCTTCACTGGTGAACAATATCCCAAGATACTTGAACCCCTCCACTTGGGGCAGGATCTCATCCCCGACCTGGAGAGGGTACGCCACCCTTTTCTGACTGATGACCATGGTCTCAGATTTGGAGGTGCAAATTTTCATCCCAACCGCTTCATACTCGGGTGTGAACCGCTCCAGTGAGAGTTGGAGATCACGGTTTGATGAAGCCAACACAACCACCACATCTGCAGAAAGCAAAGTTGCAATACTGAGGCCACCAAACCGGACCCCCTATACACCTCGGCTGCACCTGGAAATTCTGTCCAGAAAAGTTATGAACAAAGGGCATTGGCTGAGTCTAACCCTCACTAGAAACAAATTCGACGTACTGCCGGCAATGCGGATCAAACTCTGACACTAGTCGTACAGGGATTGAACAGCCCATAAAGGGAGTTTGGTACCCCATACTCCCCATAGGACTCCCCGAGGGACACGGCTGTTTGGTGCATAGGCACAAACAACAGGCTACCCTCTCATCCACTGTGCTGGCTCCACAGGCGCTGAGCCAGTGGGCAGTAAGTATACCTACACCTGCTCAGCGCCTCTCACCGTGGGCAACTCCAGAGTGGAAGAGAGTCCAACCCCTCACCGGTACCAGAGCCCAAACTGTGTGTCTAATTGGAACTTCCAACCTCACACACCAGCTCGGGCTCCTTACTTGCCAGAGAGTTGACGTTCCACGTCCCTAGAGCCAGCTTCTGTAGCTGGGGATCGGACCGCCAAGGTCCCTGCCTTCGGCCACAGCCCAGCTCACACTTCACCCGAACCCTGTGGCCCCTCCCACAGGTGGTGAGCACATGGGAAGGGGGACCCACGTTACCCTTTCGGGTTGCGCCCGGCCAGGCCCCATGGGTCCAGACCCAGCCACCAGGCGCTCGAATTCGAGGCCCACCTCCAGGCCTGGCTCCAGAGGGTGACCCGCGTCCACGCAAGGGAAAATCTGATTCCATCAATTTACTCATCATAGGGGATGTTTTAGCCATGCTTTGTCTGGTCCCTCACCTAGGACCTGTTTTCCATGGGTGACCCTGCCAGGGGCATAAAGCCCCAGACAACTTTGCTCCTAGGATCACTGGGACACACAAAACCCTCCACCACAATAAGGTGACGACTCAAGGAGGGGTAGTAAATATAGAAATATATATATATTTTTTGTCTTCGTAACAAACAATTATCATCGAAAGTGTTACTCTATAATAAAAAGTAGAATGTTTTCCAAAAATAAAAAAATCTCTAGTGGCTGAATGCCATCATTGTGCAAATCACAAATTCAGAGATGCTTTGTGGATAAGGGCATAATAGATTCCAACAAAAGCAGAACACTTTTAAACAGTTTATGATATTGTACATCAGCAGAGTGCTGACAGATCCCAGCAGAAAGAGAAGGGCTGACAGCAATCCGATATCACAGCATTACAGTGTGACTCAAACAGTCACACTTGGGCGTCTCACTCTATAGATTTTAAAATAACACGATAGTCATAAGCACTACCTCACAGAAGAAAAAATAAACTTTCCTGCTTCAGTTTTAATTGCAGGGACTGATTTTATCAATTCACCACTATCAATCAATATTGTTCTGGCATAAGTATAAAGCTGATTAAAAATAACATTTACATTTTGTTTTATTTTCATTCTAATTTGATGTGATTTAAAATAAAAAAAATAAAAAAAAAACAGAGAAAATGTGTTCTCTTACCTGTGACAGTTAGCACCATGCTAGCGACCTCATAGCCGATGGGATTGCGGGCTACACACTCGTAGCGGCCAGCATCAGCGGTGCCCACATCCATTACCTCTAAATATCCATCAGGGCTGATGTGGAATTTACCACTCTCTGTCACCTGCACACCATCCTGAGAGATAGAAGGTGCAGTTGGGGAGATCAGACAAAGGGCCACCATGTATAAGTCATTTAAATAGTACATTACGGAAGAACGACTTTTTATTGTTTGTAGACAAATAGACGGGTGACACGAGCGAATGCTCACCCTTCAAGTGGGAAATTAAACAACCAACTGCATTTTTTTTGGTAATATGCCAATTTCTGAAAATGTGTCTGCGCAAAACATTTCGCACTGCTGGGGATATGGTGAAATTAGCTACTAGTGGTTTTGCTCAAGAAAACTTCATTTGCAGTATGAACGCGGACATGTGAAACACTACATTAAAGCTAGGCATATTGGTTTAGCATGTGTCCGCTGCACAATGCGCCACATAAAGCTTTGCAAAGCAATTGACAAATGTACTTTGGCAGTGTGTGTGTGTGTGTGTGTAGCGCTGTGAAAAAGATTGTCAAACAAATGTAAATATCAGACAAATATATAACTTAAAATGTTGTTTTCAAACAGTGACTTCATTTGTTTTCAAATAGTGATTTCCTTTGTTATGGAAAAAAAACATTCAGTTACCCAGCCCTGTGTGAAAAAGTACCTCCCTCTTGTTAAATATTTTAAGAATTAAAATAAATATAAAATATAATAAATAACTAAATAAATAAATATATAAATATTTAATTAAGAATTAATTGTGGATAATCACATGTTTTTGTTAATTGTTAATTAAGACCTATTGTTAATTAAGACCTATTCAGTTAAGAAATCACTTAAACAGAATATGTCCTGACAAAATCAAGACAGACAAAAGATCTACAAAAGCTGCAACAAAATGACACGCTCAAAAAAAATTCCAGAACAGTCGAGAAATAAAGTAATTGACATCTATCAGTCTGGAAAGAGTTACAAAAGCAAAAGCTTTGGGATTCTCGCGAACCACAGGGAGAGCCATTATCTCCACATGGAGAAAACATGGAACAGTGGTGAATCTTCCCAGGAGCGGACAGCCTACAAAGATCCTTCTAAGAGAACAGCAATTACTAACCTAGGAGGCCAGAAAGGAACTGAGGACAACATCTAAAGAACTGTAGGCCTCCCTTGCCTCATTTAAGGTCAGTGTTCATGACACAACAATTAGGAAGAGACAAGGCAAAAATTATATACAGTACATGGCAGAGTTCCAAGGCAAAAAAAAACACACGTTTCCAAAAAAAAACCAAACATCTTAATGATTCCCAAGACCTTTGGGAGAATATTATATGAACTGACAAGATGAAAGTTGAGCTTTTTGGAAGGTGTGTGTTTCGTTAGATCTGGCGTAAATGTAGCACACCATTTCAGAAAAAGAACATCATGCCAGCAGTCAAACATGGTGGGGGTAGCATGATGGTCTTGAGCTGCTTGGCTCCTTCAGCAGCTTGCTGTGATTGATGGAACCATGAATTCTGCTCTTTAACAGAAAATCCTGAAGGAAAATGATCAGCGATCAGTTTGTGACCTCAACCTGAAGCACACGTGGGTTCTACAGCAGGATAAAGATCCAAAACACACCAGCAAGTCAACTCCTGAATGGCTTACAAAAACAAAATGAAGGTTTTGGAGTGGCCTAGTCAAAGTCCAGACTTGAATCAGATTGATATGGAGTGGCATGACCTAAAAAAGGCTGTTCACGCTAAAAAACCCTTTATTTTTGCAGAATTCAAACAATTCTTCAAGGAAAAGTGGGTCAAAATGTCTCCACAGAGATGTGAAAGATTCATTGCCAGTTATAGAAAATGCTTGATTTCTGTTGTTGCTGCTGAGGATGGCCCAACCAGTAATTAGGTTTAGGGGGCCATTAGTTTTTCACACAAGGCCAGGTACCTTTTAATATATTTTTCCTTAATAAATGAAATCACCATATTAAGTTCACTTGGGTTATATTTGTTTGATATTAAAATTTTTTTGGTGATCTTAAACAATAAACTGGGGGAAAATATGTAAGAATTTTAGAAAGGGGCCAATACTTTTTCAGGGCACTGTACACACATACGTACACACACACCATCACTTTTTTAGATGTGAGGTTCCAAGTGCAGCTGCACCTAGCTCCCCCCTTTGTTGTCATGGCAACAAAAATCCATACTTGTTATTTGTCCAGCAGTATGAGGCTGGATGGGCTGGCTTGCATGAGACAGTGCCGCTGTCTTAAACTGGCTAATTTCAGAAAGACAAGAAGAAAATAGGGTGCAAAAGTGTAAAGTCATTTTTGATTCTTGGGGTATGTGTTTTGCGTAACTGTTTCACATATAGTATAAAGGTTACGTTAGGCTCAGGCCTTTCTGTGTGGAGTGTGCATGTTCTCCCAGTGCTTTTGTGGGTTTTATCCAGCACTCCAATTCGCTCCCACATTCCAAAAGGTGTAAATGTGTGTGTGAATGGTTGTCTGTTTCTGTGTACCCTGTAATGACTGGTAATCAGTCAGGGGTGTGTAGTACCCCTGCCTCTCATCCAAAGTCAGCTGAGATAGACTCCAGCTCACTCAAACGAGATAAGCGGTAAAAAATAATAATTATGAAAACAAAACAAAAAAATGGATAGATCGATTTTTTTGAACATTTCCACTGCATGTTATTGGCAGATCTGATTTCTCTTGACTTGGTTACCCGTATATTTTGAAAAATGCTCATTATTATTGTTAACTGAATAAGTCATGTCAACTTGCCTTTTACATGTAACTTGTGGAATAAAACTGACCAAATGCTGACCTATACAGCATTTGACCCAAGCTAAATTGAAGAACTAAAATCAGAAATCCTTGATGAACATAGTTTTCACCTTGTGCCCCTGTGGAGACAAGGTTAATCAGAAAAATGTAGTCTTAGCATCTAACCTTGTTCCAGGTAAGGACAGGGTGTGGCTGGCCCTGAGCGCTGCAGGGAATCTGGACGTCCTGGCCAGACTCCACCGTCACGTCCCTTGGAGCATTTGTGAAAACAGGCGTTACTGAATGAGTTAAAACATACACACACACATGCGCACGTGTTAATTATTATACGCCAGTACAGTGCAGGTAAAGTGCATTTTGAAATCAATCATTGCAGACAAGAAACTCAAAATGTCTGCTCTCCTGCTTATGCTCACAAAACACCCTAAGCAATATCTCCCTCCTCTTTCAAAAGGAACAGAAAAACACATACATTGGTCAGTGTTTAGTTAATGTCTCAGTGTTTTACTAAAGATTACATAAGAACTACTGCACCAATTTTGACAACATATTGTGCAGGGCTGAGCCAGGGTTTGAGGAAGAAACAATAACATTTTGGTGGGGCTCTGGATAAATGATTATTTTCTTCCACTTTTCTTCACCTTTTTTTTTTATTTTGTGTGGTGAAAATTGTTTACATAAATCGTGTGTAGTCCTGTTCCGGCACAAAGGCACCCACAGATTTGGAAAAAAACAAACTAAAAATCTTCCACAATAATGGTACCTTTCTTACCTACAGTACTGTTCACAGTTTAATACAAAATATGCAAAAATGAGTTCCAAATAAATTTGTAGAATGGTGCCGTGTGGGCCAATAAAAAGAATAAGGATAAAGGTCTGGATGCAGGAATTTTAAAATGTATTTATACTCGGCAAATCGTAAGCACAAGATCGTTACAGCATTCCAAAACCAACAAATCTAGTTATGGCCTAAAACGTTTAGCGCAGTTGTGTAGTATAGTGTAGTGTAGTAGTGTAACACTTAATAGAAAAGCAGGAAACAGCCAAGCAAGGGTTTGTAAATATTTATAAATATATAAAAATAAATATATTAGAAATATATAAAAAAGCTGATCCTTCTAATAAATCTGCTCCAGTCTTTCTTATCAGTGTTTTCCCAATACTAATGCAAAAATTCCATACGTCTGGTATTAGAGTTGCAACGAATGGCTTTCCTTTAAAAAAAACATTGTTTTAGCCTTTGTGCTTATTGTTAAGTGTGTGTTAGGTTTATGCTTAGCAAAAATAAACTGAAAAAAATTTGTTTATTTATTTGTTAGTTTTTTTTGGTTAAACTTTTATAACAGTTGAGGTTGAAACTGCTATGGGAGCAACAAATACAGTGGAACCCCAATTTACGAAAGCCTCAATGTTCCAATTACTCAATTTCCGAACCACAGACCAAATTAAAATATTGCCCGATGTTTGAACCTTGTTGCAATGTCCAAACGTTTGATTCATCCCTTTTGTGCTGGGTGGTGCAGCCATTGTGGGGAAGCAGATCACTCTCAACTGCTCCAGTGTGGCGGTCGGCCGCTACTTTGCTTAGTGTGTCATCGTGGTCCTTTTTGGTGTTTTCTGCCTTTATTTTTGCATTTTGCTAGTTCAATATCGGTCCTAGAAAAACAACGGACAAGCGTGGCGAGAGGGGAGGACTCACTGTGGACTTAATAAAAGACTATTTGTGAGGACTATATCAATGGCGCATGCATTGTAAAGTGTGCTTGCAAGTAGCCGACAGAACAGTATCGAAGAAACGCGTCCACAATTGCCACTATTGCGGAAAAATAATAACGTTGTTTTTGCTGCTGCGATGGCCAAGGGAGTGAAGTATCTTTGAAAGGACCAAAGCAAACTTCTAGACCAAGAAAAAACAACTAGCGGGTGGTGGCATTTCCAAAACTATCACTGGCGAGAAGGTGAGGCACTTACATGTTGACAAGACAAAAAGAAGCTGCAAGCAAAGAAGTCAACGTAAAGTGGATTTCATTTTATCCCCTTCATAATTGTAATTTGTAATTTCTGACTGGCTATGAACGCACCAGAGGGACTCGTGACACTGTTTGGTTGCGTGTTGGCTGGGCAGCTGCGTATGAATGAGGGGGACAGTTCCGCTTGCTATTGTTAACTTGGTTAATGAAGAGATTTTTGCTACATCATCCCTTTTAATGTTTGATACACAGTACTGTATAGCTTTATATTCTGTTCAAAGTATACCATTTTTTACTAAAATAGGTACTTTTGTCGAGGGTGGAACCCATCAATCATGTTTATTATTTGTTTTGCGAAAATTATGTTTAATATAAACTGCAATTTACAAACACCGTTCAAGAACAAATTAAATTCGTAAATTGAGGTTCCACTGTATGCAATAGACACACATGGTTGCAAGCAAGCGAACATTCGAATATGACGTGTCAGTAAAACAGCTGTTTTCATTTTTGTATTGAGTTGATCATCAAACACTGAGTGCCCCTGGACTACATCTCTGCCATGCACACAAATGAACTTCGGAGCATTGTTCCAGAATGAGTCATCGTGTTGTGCAGTCTTGGAGCTGAGATGACACTCAGAAAGCTGAGGTGTTTTGTGCGAGACTGCGACTGTTTGCCCTCTACACACTGCATTCAAATTCCTGCAGGGTTCCCATGCTGCAAACTGAGCCACCTGGCCATCGGGAAACCCGGTTAACCTCTCACAAATAGTTTGTGGTCTTGACTAACAACTGCCTATAAATCAGAGCTGAATTTTCTCAAAAACCCATGTAAATTGCTGTGAACAGCATTCTACAGTCCCCTCATTGGATGATGAATGCATCATGGTATGTTTCCAGATATGCACTAGCATAATCAATATTCAGGGAAATACACCTCGTTTTTTCAAATACAGTTATTAGTAATAAAGAATTTACTAAGTCTCTCAAAAAACAGTCACATCCTTTTAATTCCTGCTTTAACGTCTGAGGTGTCGCATTACAATGCACGTCAGTCTACGCATACGTCAGTCATCCCACACTACCACCATGATTGTAACCTTGTGCACAATTTTAAGAGTGGAGCCATTCAACATATATTTTGAGCCTTGTTAACAGCCATTACTACATGGAAAAACATGGAGTCATCTCAGGATTATAGACTGACATGCTTCCCTATTTAATACTTTCATGCCTGTAATTTTAACACTCTTCATCCCCCCAACAAATGCCACGACACACAAACATACTCAATTTCTCTTTCAAACACACAACACCAGAATGAATGAAAGGGAGCGGAAACAACACTAACAGTGATATTTTCTTCAGCGTGTAAATACTTTGTGACAGCGTAATAGCAACATGCAACACACACAAACCTGTACATGCACGAGAGCGTGCGCGCACACACACGACTTAATTGGCTACGAAGAATATGTCAGTTTTACCGTGTTGACATTTTGCCACCTTCCATACCCTAACTCCTCTCAGACAAACATGCAGTGTTTGCCACAAAAACAGCCTGTATAAGACTAACATGGTTAGGAGTGTAGCAGTAAACATGACTCTGGCATCTCACTTTAGTAAAAAATTGAAGAAATGTATTCATATCGATTTTGTATTCAAGCCTTAAGTGGACTTTCCACCCATCTTAAAAAGTTTTATCCTGTACACTCACCTCTCTGTTGGATGCTGAGCTGCACTGCGGTGCGAACAGTCCCTACTGGGTTGACGGCCTGGCATTCATACTGCCCCTCGTCGTGGGCCGCCACCAGGGTGATTCGAAGCGTGCCAGAAGACAGGACTGAGTGTCGGCGGTCCAGAGGTAATGGGCTGCCCCCACGAGTCCAGGCGATAACTGGCTGGGGGTAACCTGTCGCCTCGCATGGGAAGTCCACAGTGTGGCCGTCAAGGACAGACTCATCCTGTGGTGTGACTGTGAAGTGGGGGATTGCTGGGGGCCCAAGATAAATGCAATAATGTTAATGTGCATTAAAGACACAAATGGGAAAATATGACTTATTGGGTAGCTTTAACCTAGAGAGCAAGATAATTCACAAAAAAGGATATAATAATCAATTTGTCTTCTTAATCTTTTGTTTGAAGCTCAATCATTTATCTATCATCATATATCAGTTGAAGGATCGCTACGAGGGATGGAAATAATCATCGATTAATCCATCCCTTGGAATTCTGTTGATTTTGTGGAATGACATGAGCTATGAGATGTTAAACAACAACCACGAAGGCCTTTATGGCAAAACCCTTTTGGACAGCATTAATCTGCTACACTGGTATTGAAACAGAAGTTCAGAATTAGTCAGACATAATATCATAACACAATAATATACTTTATACATTTAGTAGTCCCGAGACGAGTGAGGATGCAGCCACAACAGCAGTTTGATCAGAAGTGGAACCTTTCTCCATTGGAGGAACAACAAATAAAAAGCACCAAAGGTCTTACTTAATGCAACAGAGTTTGGTTTGTCAAGCTGGAGATTATATTGCTAACCTACCTTGGACAATGATATAAGCTGTGGCGTGAATTGTATCAACATTATTGGAGGCAAAACAGGTATATTGTCCTCCATCAGCCTGGACCACGTTCTGAATATAAAGCCCTCCAGAGGGAGTGATGTTGATGCGAGAATCGTTGGGCAGTGGCGTCCGGTCTCCCTTCGTCCAAGAGATTCGAGGTTGTGGCTGACCTGTGGCACTGCACTCCAAAGTCACACTCTCACCCACCAGTACCTCCGTGTTTTGGGGCTGGATTACAAAACTTGGCCGGGCTGGATTGTTAAGGGGGAGACAGAGATTAAATGTTATCAGACAGTTGATCAGAATAATAATCATTTGGCCAGACTCTGTTACTGTCCTGAAGAAAATTTGATTTACAGTGTGTCATACAGACTAAAGGTCAGTAATGTTACATTTAAAGAATTTTTTTCATCATACAGTACATTATCCCTGGACCTGGGAAGTACTATTAGATGATTGCTGATAGACTGACAGGTCATGCACAAAGATCACCTCTCTGTCTGTCATTTTGGTGATGGCGAACGCCACTTCCCATCTGTATCACCGATTGCGATCCTCGTCTATACTTGGCCACTCATTACTGTCGTGACCGTGCAAAATTGTACACAGCCAGGGGCCTGGTGCTTACAATCACCCAAAGACAGGAAATGCACAACATCATAACGGAGCCACCTGTCACGCTGGTAATGACTCTTTGGTTTTCAAGACACAGCTGGAGTGAAAACCATCGGCACAGTTGCTAATCAACTGATTGATATGTGAGGAGTACTACTGTATGTAAGCGTGTGTGATATTATGTCTGACTATATATATATATATATATATATATATATATATATATATATATATATATATATGGGATTCCCCCCCCCCCGATGCTCTTCTTGTCTCTCAACTCAGTGGGATACCCAAGTTATTTGACCTGCTGAAATGTGGCAGTAACCTCATTCTTTCACACTGTGTGGGCCACATTCCACTCTGACTTTGTAGGATGTGTTAAATTCTCCAGCCAGTCTTTGAAAGTGGTAAATTTGTCTCAGGTGAATACGTAAGGGGACATTGTTTCTTTAAGTTCATATGGATTTTCCTGGCCAACTTATAACCCTTTGTCTTGCTCACATATTTTGGGGATTTAGTTTTTTTAGCTACATGAACTGCTTATGACTTTGGAAGTACTTAATGTGGTATTGTCATTTCATATGTATAGCGATCAACCACACAAACAGGTTCCTATAACAGAACAGTTTTTGAATCAATGATGAAAAAGTAAAAAATGGAGAACAGTATATTGAACCATCTTTAACCCATGCTGAGAACTCTTACAATATTAGTCAATATACAATACAATTATTAAATTATGTTTTCTTTTCTGTAGTAACTTGCTGTGTGTTGTGTACTGCCTTACATTGTTGATGCAGCAGCTGACTTTAAGAACATTTTTTTTGAGTCCTGACCATGTTTGTTTATCGAGTTAGTGCCAATGTACACATATTTGTATATAAATAGTACAAACACAGGTGAAAAGTTTACCCTACTCTAATTGACCCCACGTACAAACTAATCAGCAGTGGTCATAAGAAAGAGGACAGCAACTAACATGACCATAAAACTATGAAAAATGTACATAATGCACTGAAACTGAGGATGCTATTTAGTGAGCGTGGCAAGCATGTTGTAAGACAATTCGAACACACAAACGCATGATTTCATGCTCAGGTTATTAAACACGAACGCTTATTAAAAAGACAAAAATACTTGAAGCTTAGACACACTGTAGCTAATTCTAACCTTCAAAATATTGTCACGGTAATGTTTTCAGTAACATTTTAATTGTCATGTACGTAGAGTAAGTTTATTTTTTGGTTCTAATATCGTGATGACAGTTTTCCCCCTTTGCTTCTCATAATTGATACCCCTGTGACAGAGTATACACACAAAAGCATATTATCCCTCCCTTTTTACTGTATTTTCCTTCAGAGTCTGGGTGTAATTCCAAGTCACACATTTGCTCAAATACAAGATGAAACATTAGGTAGAAATTTTTAAAACTTCACTTACAAGGGGCTCCGAAGTATCGCAGTGTGACCTCTGAGGTCTTAACCTCTCCAGCCACATTTTTGGCCATGCACTGGTAGACTCCCTGGTCGGTCTCTCTTGTGTTCTGAATCATCAGTGTCCCATCCTCTAGCAGGTTCAGACGACTGTCATCCCGCATGTTAAGAGCATTGCTGTCAGGATGAAAGAGATAAACAAGACAAATATAACTAAGCACTGGACTATCTTCATTGCTGTGCATTTAGGCAGTTGACACAGACTTAAAAGGCTTACTTGTTGCGAAGCCAGATGATCTGTGGTTTAGGGTTTCCCTCAGCCCTGCAGGTGAAGTAGACTGTGTTCCCTGATGTAACGTCTACATCCTGGGGCTCTGATGTGATCCTGGGTATCTCTGGAAAGAGTGTTATAATGGAAGGTTAGAGTATAAGAATGCAGAGGTATGAGGTATGAATGAATGTCTGTACATATGTATGTTCCTTAACGCTACACCTATCACTCAGCCTGAGCCTCGAGAACCTCAGGTTTTCCAGTCCACAATTCTCCTTTTAGATTGTTTTTTTGGTCATTGTTCTCTTGCCAGAATGCAAACTCAAAAGCTCAACACACACAATTATGGGGCTCTGAAGAACGATAGCCTGGAAATCCGGTTTGTAGGAGCCTGGTCTTTATCATATTTAAATAAAAACGCAAATAGTACAGTCAAGGTGGCATTTTATTGCTGAAACTCGGGCTCAGTTATGTTGAGAGCCGGTTGGATGGCTGTGCATTGTTAAGTCTTTACAGGGCTATGAAAGGGGGAATAAGAGGGAGGGGTGTGTGGAACGACTTCCATTGAAGAAAACTTGTTCTCATGGTTCCTTGCTATGCACCCAAATGAAGAAGGTGGTCACAAATGGAATAAAAATGAGGGCACAAATGAGGTCCTGCGATTTAAATTGTTTAGTAATGGTGAGTTACGGGCAAGTTGACTGTCTGCATTGCTCCAAAAGAAATACTGACAGAATCAATAATTAATTTTTATTTATTTATTTAAATCTTAACATGCTTCAACCTATGCTTGAGTAGACCACTTGTGTTTGGATTGCAAGTGGAAACATAGTCACCTATTGCTACTATAAATACATACAGCCCATAAAATAATCTACAAGCGATAAAACAAGCGATAAAACAATTTAGAGACAATGGGTATGACTGAAACTATAAATTATCTGACAAAAACATCGTCAACTGTATGAACTATTGAAGGGCTCCTGGTGGTCTGACAGATATGTTGCCCTGACTACAGACACAGCAGCTGTTATATGAAGTGTACAGCAGCTGGGTGCCTGACTAACTCAGACACAAAAAGGGGATGCACCTGTGTGTGTGTGTGTCTGTATGGTCATGAGTAAGACCAGGTGACTTGGCATGGCTGCCATCTGCAGGAAGGAGGCCTGGAGGGGATTCAGTGTATATACTGTAGTCTGTTTATCGACATACACGTATGAACCTTAATCATGATTTCTACAATCCACTTAGTTCAATGGAGTTACAGTGCCGTGAGTAAGTACTGGCCCCCTTCTCAAATTCTTATTTTAGTTTATTTTTTGCATAGTTTCACCACGCGGTACAGCGGACGACTGGTTAGAGTGGCTGCCTCACAGTTCTGAGGACCGGGGTTCAATGCCCGGCCCCGCCTGTGTGGAGTTTGCATGTTCTCCCCGTGCTTGCGTGGGTTTTCTCCGGGCACTCCGGTTTCCTCCCACATGCCAAAAACATGCATGGTAGGTTAATTGACAACTCTAAATTGCCCGTAGGTGTGAATGTGAGAGCGAATGGTTATTTGTTTCTATGTGCCCTGCGATTGGCTGGCAACCAGTTCAGGGTGTACCCCGCCTCCTGCCCGGTGATAGCTGGGTTAGGCTCCAGCATGCCCGCGACCCTAGTGAGGAGAAGCGGCTCAGAAAATGGATGGATGGATGGATAGTTTCACCACTTTAATGTTTAAGACCTTTAAACAAATGCAAATGCAGTACTTTTTCATAAACGGCTAGGTAGCTTTGAATATTAAATTCTTATTATTAAATAATATTTTATTTTGACTTGGGTTACGTTTGTCTAATATTTAAATTTGTTTGATTATCTTAAAGTGGTGAAATTGCAAAAATATAAGCATTTCAGAAGGGGGCCAATACTTTTCACAGCACTGCACAATGAATTTAAGTACATGGTTTTTTATTGTCATTGTAGATTGAGAGTAGAAAAGCTTTGGTTACCTTGAGCTAAATAAGCAACACAAGTGCTTTGACTTTGTGTCTGGTGAGTGTATGTTCTAACTGTATGCAAATGTCTAGACCAGGGGTGACTAACATGGTGCGAGCAGGCACCAAGTAGCCTCCAAGGATGACATGATTAGATCGCAGCTGTTCTAAATACAGCTCACCAGTCATGGGACATTGTGATTTCATAGGAATGCTGTAGAAGTGATGGTTTGAAAATGTAAGCTCTTGCAGGAATTTATAGAAATAAAGTGTTGTATATTGATATTTATCTTGTTAAATCATTGTTGAGTATGACTGTGATAACTCATCAACATTTCACATACACTACCAGTTATAAGCTCGGCTACACTTTGAGAAATGCGTCTAAACTGTCTAAACTTTTGATTGGTCGTGTAGAATAGCTTATAAATAAAGGTTATTTGAGAAAATTTATTTCAGAAGTGTGTATCAAACTGGTAGCCCTTTGCATTAATCAGTACCCAAGAAGATGCTTTTAGTTTCAATAAGGTGGGTAACGCCTCGTCTAGACTCTAAGCGAACAATGTGGTTTTGAACGTGCCTACAGAGAATCAATCAATGCCATTCCTGAAATTGCATGCACAGTTGAAGCTTTCCCCTCCATACCGCAGCTGAGCTCCTCGGCTGTTAATGTCGCCACCGATCTTCCCTGCAGGCGGCTAGGGTAGTCGCACGTGGCAGCAGCTTGGGCATTTCCTGACTCTGCATACTGTTTCAGAAGGTCCGCCAGCCACAGCAACTCACAGTCACAGTTCAAAGAATTCGAATCCAGTCGCCTTAACACAATGTGCACAGACACTCGGGTACAAAAGCAGTAGTTACATTCATTGCAGTAGAATTCCTCTCGAAAGTTTATAAAGTGACCAATCAGCAGGAATACAGATTCAGAATGAAATTTCTAATTGATCTAACGTACAACCTAATCAGACTAAAATCAGAAATAAAGATGTAATTGTTTTTGTTATGGGTTCTCACCTACAGGTCTTTAGTTTACTTTCATCTAAAAAATAGATGCACTTTCAACTTCCAAAGAACACAATTAGTTAAATTTCATATTATTGCCTTTATCATTAGTCATTTGCTAATATTTAATAGCCAGCCAAAGTAGAATACACAATATCTAACAAACCTCAGCCTGCCTACAACTAAATTGAACTAAAAACAGTTAAACCAATCAGTTTATATGATAAACGCAAAACACAACATTCAATTTAGTGTCTAGCGCAGTTTTTAGAAGCGCTACATACTGTAACACACTTACAGTCGTTTCATGGCCTGTAGATTAGAGAAGGTTCCCGGCACCAGTTGGGTGATTCTGTTGTTGTGCAAAAACCTGGAGGAGAGAGAAAAGCAAATTTATGAGCCGAAATAAAGGCTCAAGACTGGTGGATCACGCACAGCATACCCCGTACTTTAAAAACATTACTCATGATCTTTGAAGATACTGTAGTTATGAGATTTTTCAACACAATTTAGAGTTTTTAGACATGACGCAGAGAATATACCACAGAAGCATTTGCCTTATAATGGGATCATATTTTGTCGGTATTGCTGTTCTGAGTGTGATTATAGCTGGCAGCAACCAGCACATACAGTATATCGGGCTAGTGAAAGGTATTTAACACAACTCAAACATCTGGTAATACATTCGAAAGGAAAAGGTGATAACATATCTGCACTCAGGTTGACTCATTGGTCAATTCATTAGGTAAACCTGCACAAATTCATTTTAAATTCCAATATGCTGTACTGTATATATAATGTATAAGTTTCAAATCAGACTTTTAAAAAAACAATAGGATCGCAATTACAATAATATACGACTGCACTGGTGGCATCACACTGTAATATTGTGATGACCTTAGAAGGAGAAAATAGAAACAACATTAAAAAAGACAACAATAAACATGCACCTGGTGAGAAATGTTTTAAATTCATTCAAATTGCGGAGTTGTACTTAATGAAAGAACCTTGTCAAATTGATTTTGAGTTTGATAAGGAACAGTTTGCTTCAAGTTGTGGTTTGTTCAGTTAAGTGTTGGAGCCAGTATGTGTTCTCAGTCATCAGCCTAATCCTGTAGTTTAACATGCATGTTGTAACCTCTTCCTCTTCCGCTACTCATTTTTCCCAGGCTGATTGTACCAAAGAGAATATTTTTGGAAGCAGCAAAATAATTGGCCTCGCAATATTTCCTGACAGCTGTTGAACAAATATAAGGCAGAGTGGAAAAACACATCTCACAGCTTTGACAAGACAAATCCAACTTGATGAGATTAAATATTAGCCATGACTCAACTCCTACAATCTTCTATCATCACTGCTTGTATTTGCTAGCTTGAAGAGCAGATAAACCACAGTCATGAATTCACTCTGAGCCTCAGAGTACAGTAAAGGGAGCAGACTGCTCTGATTTATTGGTGCATTCTGCAGCCCAGTCCAGCATAGTGTTTAGCAAAAGAAAGGCTTCATACATATTTTTCAAGGTCAAATTCAAGATTTGTTCAAGACAATTAACACATTGTAACAGACAACTACATTGTACAGGTATACCTAGAAACGTCATGTACAGTAATTGTTTATGAAATATGTACAGTACAATAACAGAGCCATCAGTTTTATCCAAAAGGTTATGTGTTATTCATGTTATAACCTGCATAAATATCAGGTATGATTATTATTCTAAACAAAAACACAACTCACTTTTGTTGATTTTGGTTATTAGAGATTGATGATGATCATCATTATTACTTATTAATAATATTAATAGCATACTACGCATGTATCATTTTTTATCAGTTGCTTTGTGCACTTCATCCAAAATTCCCACATTAAATTCCAAACCAAGTAATACATGGTACTAGCTATTGGTTCCTGGCTTCTGGGGACCTGCCAAATGCAGCAATTTTGCTAATGATCTGCTGAATAAAATGATAATAGGAGGATATGATAAATATTTTAAAGATGTCAACGGGCAAAGGTAGACTTACAGTCGTTCAAGCTTTGGTAGGTGACTGAATGATTCTGGTTCCAATGAGTCGATGTTGTTGAAGTGAAGGTACCTGAAGAACACCAAATTATAGACAAACCATTAGTTAAGACTGAAGTGCTCTCCTGTCACTTCTTTCATTGCTGGCAATTCATAATTAAGGGCACATTAGTGAGGTTTAGGTTAATTCAAGGAAGAACAGATGGCTTTACATCATTTATCTTCAAGTTAATATGCGCTTTACATGGCAAAGGAGATTAGAAGGTATAAAGCGACAAATAGACCAATATACCCAGGACTGCAAACAATACAAAGTCCACCCACTACAACTGATCTGTAAATAAATAAATAAATAAATAAATAAAGATAGAATTCAACTGATGGTTTTTAAAAAAAAAATAAAAAATTCAATGTAAAAGGTCAATTGGGTATATGCTCATTTAGGGCCTTATTCTCCTGTGTGCATAAATAATGCGCGCACTCTCCAGTCAATCCAAAACGTGGGTATTCTCTGTGAAATTTGTAGTTGCCAGCAGCATGAGCACATTAACCCTTGGACTTCTCTTCTGCACTCCAGAGGCTGCAGTAAGTCTAGCGCCTCGTGTAGGTGAAACATCCTATTGGGCGTTTTGATTGAGTTAACTGCTGCCGACGGCCCGGTCGCGGCTGACTCGTGCTGACGGTGTGGGACACAGCAGGCCCATTATGCTCACCGACTTCCCAACTGGCGTAATGCGTCTTGCCACATCACGCTGACAGCCGGATGTCGACATTATAGACTGCTGCGAAAAAATATAACCCAAGTGAAATTAAAATGCTATTTTTAAATGGTGATTTAATTTATTAAGGAAAAAAACAAACTTCGTTACCTGGCCTTGTGAGAAAAGGTAATGGCTCCCTAAACCTAATAACTGGTTGGGCCATCCTCAGCAGCAACAACTGAACGAAAGCGTTTTCTATAACTGGCAATGAGTATTTTACATCTCTGTGGAAATATTTTGGCCCACTCTTCCTTGCAGAATTGTTTGAATTCAGCAAAAATGAACGGTCTTCGAGCATGAACGGCCTTTTTAAGGTCCTGCCACTGCATTTCAATTGGATTAAAGTCTGGAGACTTTACCTAGGCCACTCCAAAACAATTTTGTTTTTTAAGCTATTCAGAAGTTGACTTGCTGGTGTGTTTTGGATCATTATCCTGCTGCAGAACCCAAGTGCGCTTCAGCTTGAGGTCACAAATTGATCGCTGAACATTCATTCACCTTCAGGATTTTCTGTTAAAGAGCAGAATCCATGGTTCCATCAATCACAGCAAGTTGTCCATGCCCTGAAGGAGCAAGCAGCCCAAGACCATCACACTACAATCACCATTCTTGGAATTTTGGTATGATGTTCTTTTTCTGAAATGCTGTGCTACATTTACGCTAGCTGTAACGAGACGCACACCTTCCAAAAAGCTCATCTTTCATCACGTCAGTCCATATAATATTCTCCTGAAAGTCTTGGGAATGATTCAGATGTTTTTTTTTTTTGCAAAAGTAAGACAGGCCTTTATGTTCTTTTTGGTCAGCAGTGGTTTTGACCTTGGAACTCTGTTATGGATACCAATGTTGCCCAGTCTCTTCCTTATTGTTGCGTCATGAAGACTGACCTTAACCGAGGCAAGGGAGGCCTGCAGTTCTTTAGAAGTTGTCCTGAGTTCCTTTGTGGCCTCCTGGATAAGTCATTGCCGTTCTCTTTGAGTAATCTTTGTAGGCCACTGTTCCCTGTTTTCTCCATGTGAGGAAAATGGCTCCCCATATGATTCGCTGGAATCCTAAAGCTTTAGAAATGGCTTTTGTATCCCTTTCCAGAATGATAGATGTCAATTACGTTATTTCTCAACTGTTCTGGAATTTTCTTTGGATCGTGTCATTTTGTTGCAGCTTTTTTAGATCTTTTGTCCGACTTATTTTGTAGGGCCAGTCTCTGTTTAAGCGATTTGTTGATTGAACAGGTCTGAAGGTAATCAGGCTCGGGTGATTAGTGAAAATTAACCAAAACTTGTGATTAGCCACAATTAATTCATGATTTAACAAGGGGGGTAATTACTTTCTCACACAGGGCCAGGTAACTTTGAATAGTTCTTTTTCCTTAATAAATGAAAACACCATTTAAAAACAGCATTTTACGTTCACGTGGGTTAAATTTGTCTGATATTTACATTTGTTTGATGATCTTAAACATTCAAGTGGGGAAACTATGTAAAAATAAGAATCTGAGAAGGGGGCTTTTTCACGGCACTGTATAGTATTGCTGAAAAATATTGGCACCAGTGGACTATTTTTTTTTCACCTGCAAGTAGCTTTTACGCTTCAAATATGCTGCTGGCGGCATGAATTTTTTGGAAAGTGCAGGTCTCCCATTACAGTCATCGTAGGGGCGCAATGGTGAGTTAGAGTTTTATTCATTTGTTTTTATTTGATCAATTTCGGGCATGAAATACGTTAAAGTGGCTCGCCTGCTGTCTGTGGCGCAAGCTGGTTGCAGGGCCCTATTAATTTAATATCGCTGGCAAACCCATGGCATGCTCGCTTTTCTATTGATGGACCTCCAAGCGTGTTCAGTCCTAAGCACAGTACTCGGGTTGGGGAAAAGAGGAGGGGGCGGGTGTGGGGGGGTGCTGGAAAAAAAAAAAAAAAAAAAGATTCAGCTAAGTCAGCTAAGTCGACCACAAAAATTGGTCGATGCAAAATTTTCTGCCCCTGCATATTTGTGCCACCTGGAACCATGTTTGGTCACTGTCCATGTTTACCGCACGGACATTTGTTGCCAACGCAGGCGCTCCGTATAGACTACACTCTGTAGGTAATTCACTTTTTTAAATGACTGTGTGTGTAGCCTGTCTTCTGCCCTCAAAAGTGAACAACCTAAAGCCTCGTCACATCGATCAATGATCGAGTGTGACTGTATACAGACGTGATTATTGCGGGAAATGTGTGCAAAAAAAATAAAGAGCAGATGAGCACAACGGTCGCAAGTGGATTTAATTTTTTTTTTTTTTTTTAAATATGTCCTCCTCACGGCCACTTCAGCGAGCCATTGAAGCAGCTGGCTGCGAGGGGCTGGAGAGCGCGACGTCAGACCCTGGTTGATATGAAAATTTATATGAAAATATTTACTTTACAGTGAGTATAGGGTTAGTAATTTAGTTTACTTCATCTTTAGCAAATTTAAGTGTTAATAAATGGTTACAATTTTTTTTTATTATTGATTATTCAAGATCAAGAATCTTTATTGTCATTGTTCAAGACATCATACAAAATACGAAATTCAGGTGCACTGAAAAATTAGACTAAACGTAAGTCGTAAAAAAAACATTTGGGGGGGTGATTTCTCAATGAAAGTCGATAGGATAATCGATTCTAAAAATATACGATGGTGACAGCCCTAAACAGTACTCTGATTAAAGTACTTTTATTGGCTTTATTTCAAATAGAAATTTAAAAAATAATAAAAAAAACATGCTCCTTCAAAGTTTTGCGTTAGACGAGCGGTCCCCATGGGTCACTTGCAACGAGACATCCACAACGGAAGTTAATTTCACATTTGAAAATGTGTTGTATTTTCCAAATGAATTTCTACGGTATTCACAAATCTCCGGAAAACTCCATGCTCCTTGATTTACAGCCACCCTCAGACTTCAGTGAGTCACACTTCTTAGGCGGTTTGTGCACACAATTCCTGGTTATGCATGGTGGGTGGGCCAGAAGTCTGCACGGGAAAATACGTGTACCCGGAAGGTGCGCAAGACAGCCGCGTCGAAAGATTTCTTAAACAGGAAAGTAAGAGCAGCTCTGGAAGCCAACGAAAACAGATTATGTACAAAATAATGCAAAATTTCATTAAACGACAAACCTATAAAATGATGCCTTTTATGGTGCCTAAAATATGTTTCAAAGGGAAAATAACCTCACTTTACTGGCAGTTTGCGAAATTAGATCCCATTATTAGGGCAAACAGCCAACCTACTGACACTACATTGGATTAAAATGTCTTAACACCAGTGTTGCTTTTGCAAGGGTAATTTTTAATGCCACGGTCTACTTTGTATTTCAATTTCTGGTCAATATTTTCCCCACATTTCAGATGTGGGGTCAGGATTAGCTCAAATAAAATCAATGCTGGAGGGCCATGTAGGAATGTGAGTACATGTGCCTTCGGATCAACTATAGTATGTCCCCAAAGAAGCATGTGAGGTCAGGCTTCGGCATACGTATGTTGCCTTGTAGGATATAGTCAAACAATTTCTCTGTATGTAATCTGTTTCAGAACTTGTTGTTGCTTCCTTATATAACCCTATATTATTGTGAAATTCAAGGGATCTGCTGGGCAGTGAGCCTGGTGTTGGAATTGGATTTACTGAATTAGCCATTTGTTCTGCATTAATGCAACTAAGTGAAGTCACCGATTACAGTGGGTCTCATTTGCTGAGGAAATTGTTTATATCAACCACATTCATAATTGGTGATGGTTAAAGACATTTGTTTATCACTATTATCACAGTATATACAATTCAACAATTAAAATTATAAAACCACTGATGAGCGTTATTTCTTTATTCATACAGGACACAGATCTTATGTTTTGTTTCTTGATTGGCAGGCAGATTTTAACAGACAAGAAATATGTTCTAACAAACTAGTGGATTCTCAGAAATTTGCACAGTAAACGACAGCAAAAGCTTGAGTAGCAAGACAAACAGTCCAGCTCGACATTATGATGACACTATCAGCAGCGCAAACATCATGCTACAAGCATGGGGGTTGGGGCGATGTAACTGCAAATCTGTCGTCCAGGCTAAAAGACATGCGAGTCATGCAAAAAGGGTCAGCGCGGCACACAAGGGTGTGTGCACAAACGGCATGCATGGTGGAGGAGGGAAGATGAATAGCAGCGCGCATAGGGAGGAATAACTGCACTGACAGACAACTGAGCAATGCTATGATGATACTTTGTGAAAGGCCTGCATAGTCATGCCATGAAATAACTCATGACCATGTAGAACTTTCGATTCTTAATTACTTGTTGGAAGCAGCTGATTTGCGGGTAGCGGGGACGGAGAGACAGTAGGCGGGAGGAGCAACAGTACGTAGGAGAATGGAAAAGGTGACGAAAAAGTTGGTCACTTACAGTTGCTCAAGAGAGACAAGCCCCTTAAATGCTTGTCTGTCAATTGATTGGATTTCATTCTTGTACAAATAGCTGAAAGGAAAAATAGCCAGTAACATTAGTAACACACTCAGATATCTGCATCATCTAAATATCGCCTGGTAGTTAAGACTGGCCTTGTGCAGTACGGTAGACGAGGGCAGCGAAGACTGTTTTCAATTCACACACATGTACTGTACTTGGAACCCTGTTGCAGCAAACCAACCAAACTGCCGCTAATCTACTTCTTTCACCATTTGTTCTCTCTTTAGCAGCAGACCACAGAGCAATTAGATACTGTGCACACTGCACTGAATAATCACTGTGCTTTTTAGGTGTTTATGGTCACAATACAAATGTAACAAACATTACAACTGCACACAACAGCTCTTTATAACACAAGGAATCACATTTATTAACCACACTAAGAGGCAGTAGAATTGGATACAATGAAGGAAAAGTATATTTAGCGGATATGCCATTATTATAAATATAAAATATAATGATAGAGCTAAACCTTTTTTGAAAATCCATCTATGCATTTTCTGTACCACTTATGCTCACTTATTAGTTTAAAAAGTATTGCATAGTAATATACTACAATTTTTCTGTGTTAAATTTTGAAACTCCAAGTATTTCAGTAAGTGTCCTTTAAATGGTTAAAAATAATAACGACAAGGATGTTTTTAATGTCATAAGTTCCTTGGACTCCATCTCAGCCTTGTTCTGTGACAGAACCCCCTTGACGTAATAAATGTTTCCTCCTCCATTTTACACGCCAAAAGAAATGTGATACAAGGAAAGCAATGGCTTGCAGCTGTCTTTCATGTCCTGTCTATTTTGCACTTTCCATCATCGCACCCGATATGGAGCTTCCTTGCTGCACATGTGATACAGTGCATGGAAAAATAAACACCCTTTAATCATTGCATTCTTGCTTCTTTGCTAAAGCGAGTCTGTGTCGGCACTATAAGGTTTCAGTACAGCGCGGGTCAAATGGGAGATAATATGTGAAATTAAGATGCCGAAGAAGTCACAACCACAATAGTCACATTCAGGTGAATGGAACATGTCATCAGTTAGTGGATAATTTCACAAATAGGTGCACTGTATTTTCAGCGGATTCCTATGAATAATAGTATTTACACAACTGATCATTACACCTCCAGGAATTGAGAATATCCAAGTATAAATAGGGCCCGAGCGATATGGAATTTTTTTTTAGGCCATGCCAATGCTGATGTTTGGCAGGAAAAAAAAACGATAACAGATTAATCGGCCGATTTATTGAAAATATTTATAGTTAATAACTTCTTTTGGATGGCGGCACGGTGGGCGACTGGTTAGAGCGTCAGCCACACAGTTCTGAGGACCCGGGTTCAATCCCCGGCCCCGCCTGTGTGGAGTTTGCATGTTCTCTCCGTGCCTGCGTGGGTTTTCTCCGGGCACTCCGGTTTCCTCCCACATCCCAAAAACATGCATTAATTGGAGACTCTAAATTGCCCGTAGGTGTGACTGTGAGTGCGAACGGTTGTTTGTTTCTATGTGCCCTGCGATTGGCTAGCAACCAGTTCAGGGTGTACCCCGCCTCCTGCCCGATGATAGCTGGGATAGGCTCCAGCACGCCGTGACCCTAGTGAGGAGAAGCGGCTCAGAAAATGGATGGATGGAACTTCTTTTGGAGTTGCTAAACGCTTACAACAACAACATTAACGGAAGATCACATTTCCTCGACTCCTATTATTTTCTTTGCCATGAAGTCATGTCTCCTATGAACCCCCCCCCCCCAAAAAAAAAAACAACTAACAGAGTGATGAACGGTTGTTCACTGTGAAAACTTACATTATTTCTGATACAACGATGTTAATGCTAACAAAAACAGACTGAGTAATTTAAGATATATTAGCACGACGTTAGCAATGCAATGTGAACGAAAAGCATGACCAATGCCACAAAGCACACGTCATCATAACAAATTAAACGGGAGACTTGTTGGGTCATTGGTATTTTCACAAGGTCGTTATAACTCATAAACTTACCTGTCGCAAAGCACCGCTCGGCCCACTCCTGTTACTGAGAAGACTCAGATTGAATAACGTGACGTCACAGCTCCAAGTAGTTGACTCGTTCTGCACTACTCAGACACCAAACAGCATGTACCGGTACAATTTCATGGACTGGACTAAGAATAAAATGGACACCCAAGAATGTCATCATCTTTAATTTAATCGGTCGAGCCCTAGTATAGAGAGTTATGTTTTCTCTTTGCAGTTATAACAGAACACAGTCTTCTAGAAAGACTTCTACAAGAATGTGTGTCTGTGGGAAGTTTTGTCCATTCATCCCAAAGAGCATCAGAGGTCACTGATGTTGGAAGAGAGAGACCGACTCCCAAGCTCTGTTCTAGTTCAATTTAAATGTCTTTGATGAGTTCTTCCACACCATACTCATCCAACCATGTCTTTTACAGACCATGCTTTGTGCACGGGACCGTGGTCATGCATGAACAGAAAAGGACGGACCTTCTCCAAACTGTTCCTAGAAAGTTTGAAGCATGGAATTGTCAAAATGTCCTGGCGTGCTAAAAAGATTGAAGGGTTAAGATGAGTTGTGTTGTATTAATAAATTATGTATTTGATGAACTTAATAATGAAAAATGTGTGGACATAAGTGACAATGTACTTTGCTGCATAAGACTGGTATTTTTTAAGATTTAGATGACTTGTACACTATGATTTCAAAATGTTCAAATACACAGTTAAAGGTTGTCAAATTCATACTACATATCCTCGATTTGACCTGTTCATGAAGGTGGTGGAATGTGGATGTTGTTTAGATTATGTTCAGCGGACATTAAAGTTGAAGGGGAGACTGGATTCAAAGAAGTGACAAGGTGGGGCTGAAGGTACAGTAAGGTACAGTAACAGCCCTCAGCCGCAGACCGAAACATGAACTGTAGGTAGGGGTCGATATTGAAGAAACACGACACTAACCACATTGGTCAGTACAATGGTTCAATAAACTCTGCTTAAATGAGAGACAACAGCTGTCATTAAAACAGATTGTAAATAGCCACAGAATTGTAATTGAAAGGCCGAAGAGAGGGGACGTACTGGATGATAGGACAGAACAAGTACTGAGACACTGGAGGGTCATTGAGCTGAGAAGAGACAGATTGGGGAAAACTTCCGTTTAACCCCTAACCCACTTAAGTCTACTGATCCAATACATTAGCTGGAGGGTGACATCTTTCCTACATTCACAGGCCAGTAGTTTCTGCTTACAGTTTAACTTTAAGAAGCATCAGTTTATATATTACAAAACCAGCTAAATATTTTACCAATATACAAATGCATACACCCACAAACTAACAATACAAAGGTAATGCTTGAGGTGGGAGACAAATCGATTCTTAGATGCATCGTGATGCAGATGGGCAGGATTCTGAAGACATTTCAATAATTGTTTTTTAAATAATCTAATGCTGGCAGAACAAAAGAAGTGGAACATAGAAACATGGAAGGCATAGTGGTGCATAAGCAATACTTTCAGATCATACCATCCATGATAATACCTTTCAAAAGTTTGGTGTCACTTGGAAATCTTTGAATTGTAGTGTATATAGATCATACAACAGAGTGTTTTCATGACAACCATTAACTGTCTGAGTGACCTCAAACTTTTAAACGGCAGTGCATAGGTTTTTTTTTTTTTTTTTTATACACAATGCCTAAATGTAAATGTTGCGATATTGATATCATACTAAATGTGATCGTGTGCGCACGCAACAAAGAGTCAAGTCACAACATGTCTGAGATCAAACCAGCAGAATATCAGCCTCTGCTGGTTCAATGTCAATCATTTAGTACTGAAAATGGGATTGACTGTTAGGTCTCCAGACTCTATGGGGTCTGCAAAATATTTTGCAAACCACTGAGTCAACATAACTAGCCATTTGCGTGTATAACCCTCACTACTTATATTAAACATTATTATTATTAACCCAAAAAAAAAAGCCTGACAAATATGAGACAAGTCATGAAAATGATTGGTGCATGTCTTGGCACGCAGCCAGGGGTACGTGCAGCTCCTCCACGTAGCTCCTCTAGCTAGCACAATTAATTTGGATTTAAATCCATAAACCATGTCATGCAAAAGCCAAACCAGCTAAATTTGAAAACATGATGACATTCATCTCGTGTTTGGGCTGTATGTCTGTGGTTCTGAGGAAGGTGACCACCTTACATGTCAGCAACATAATATCACAGAGCAGGCGCCGCAGCTTTCTGCAGTGTGAACAAAGACATATGAGAGTGCAAAATTCCTTTGTTATTGATGTGAGTGATGTGTAAACTGATTCATCAAATAATCATTAATATTACTTACTAACACTTAATAATTTCAGTAATTTTAAAGCAGACAAATGAAACTGCTGCTCTGCGTGGCATTTTGCAACGCTAAGAAACATCTTTTTTTAATGTTTTGATCAAATGGTGATGCAAGTAAGTATGCCTGTAATTTATTCTACCCATGGAAATATGAGTGATTAGAAATACTGTCTAAAAGTAGTAGGTATCACAGGGTGAGAAGAAACGTTTAGAAAACAATATGCATCGATTCAATCCATACGGTAACTGAATTGAGTTGTAACTATGAATCGTAATCAAATCGAATCTTGAGCTGGCTAAACACCCCCCGCCAATCACTAAAACACTTTTTGGGTATCATCAGAAAGAACAGTGCTGGCTATGTTATGTGCAGTGATTGACAAAGGGAGAGTTTTGTTTTTAATGTTTTTGCTCACTAAGCAGTCTGGCAGTCATTTATTTTCTCTTAAATTGCAAGTTGGGGATGTTATTTTGGCCAGCCAACACTCATTATATGACCTGGAAAGTAAAACAAGACTGACATCAGCACAACTTACAGATATTTGAGGTTTTCAAGATCTTCAAATGCTCCCCTGGGGATTCTTCGTATATGATTGTTGTTGAGGAGGCTGCAAAGAGATGTTATTTTTAGGTTACATGTAGTATCTTCTGCACCAACTGTAGGGGGCATGCAGTATGATGTCTTAGATTAAGAAAAAGTAAGAATTTAATTTTACTTCTAATTTCACCACATAGTGCACAGGTCATATTTTGCTGGCTGTGTCCATTACAAACCGTGACACACCATTACATGATTACAGTGTAACTCCCCAGTAAAGAGGCACATGACATAATGAAAAAAGGTTAAAAAAAAAAAAAAAAAGTCAGCTATCCATCAACTTGATGATGTGGCTGTAGATGACTCGACAAGACCTTGGTGAATTATTGTTGATAAATATTGTGAAAAATCATTAACATGATCAGTGTACATAGATAAACATCATTATTTACTTACAGTGTGTTGAGGTTCTTTAATCGGCTAAATGATCCCGTTTGTAAATCCTTGATTTTGTTGAATCTTAGGTCCCTGCAAAGCAAAAGACAGTATCAATTATACTCACAAAATGATATGAAAGGAAATTTGAACGAAGAAATCATTATTCAGTAAGAAAGCCATCCATCCATCCATCCATCCATCCATTTTCAACACGGCTTATCCTGGTTAGGGTTGCGGGACGCTGGAAAGGCGGACTACACCCTGAACTGGTCGCCAGTCAGTCGCAGGGCACATATAGACACGGACAACCATTCACACTCACATTCACACCGTCACTGAGTGGGAACTGAACCCACGCTGCCTGCACCAAAGTCAGGCGAGTGTACCACTACACCATTAGTGACTTTCAGTAAGAAAGCATCCTTGTAAAAGTACACAAAACTGGCAGCAGACATCCGCAGGAGATGATGCTCACAAATGACCGGTTATGATCATCATATCAAAGGATATCGAGGACATTACTCATCGAACAAGAATATGTTTGTGAAGCTCATAATCATGAGGGTAGCCCCTATCTATATAACATTTGCCTGAAAGATAATAACCACAAGGCTCATCAAAGTGGTTAGTGAATTGCAGCATCCTTCTTGGTGAACTCTAATTTAAAAAGGGCGTAAAAAAAACGTAATTTCTCATGTAAAATGCAGATTATTTTTCCCCAAAAAAAGTGTCAAAAATCAATGGTGCGCATTATACATAGGTATAGGGGAAATTTAAAAAGACTTTCCCATTTTATAATTGTATGCCGCCATCTAGAGGGTATGAAAAAGATGTACACTTTAATTCTAATATGTGAGCGCCACCTAGAGGCCATGAAAAAGGTGTAGCCTACACTTTCATTCCAATATGACGGGGCTACGTATGACTGCATAATATGTACAGTTGTGCTCATAAGTTTACATATCCTGGCAGAATTTGTGAAGAAATTTTTTTGGTTTTGATTTTTTTAAATACGACAGATGGCTGAACAACAACCATCATTAATTTATTTATGGTTATGTTTTGTTTGATGATCATGCTTTTCTGAAATGCTTAACACTTTAATTTGAATCTCATTAAAATAAAACTAAAATGTGTTTCACCTGGCCCTTCATGTTGTTTTTAAAGAATTGTACTCATCTTACAAATTCTGCTTAGGTAATCAAACATATGACCACAACGGTGTGTTTTCTCATTCACTAAATAAAAGTAGGGCTGTGAATTTCAAAATAAGAGCAAGTAAATAAAACTAAAGTGTTACACGTTCAAATAAAGTGCTTAGCTTCAGAATAATTATTTGAAAAAAAGAACAAAATAAAGATACTACTTCATGTTTTGATCATATGGGTAGAAGCAAAATCATGCATTGTAAAAATGCATTATACATAGGTAGAAGGGTTTTCCAGAATTTTGAGGTCAACTTTGTGTATTATACATGGGTGCGCATTATACACGAGAAATTACGGTAATGCCAACAGCAGAGACTGAAATGACAGTAATCAATGCAGCTCGGATAACAAATAAAAAATGATGAGCTGAAGTCCTTCATACTGCTATTCTCCGTCTATTATTTCTTTTAAACCCACAAAAAAGGCTAATTCGCCATCAAAGTTAGAAAATACAAACCATACGTCACCTGACCTTCACCTTAGCAGTTTGAAAAAAGCAGATAGGAAGCAGCCATGAAGGGCTGTATAAAAAAAAAAAACACTCACCGAACATCTGATTAGGCATACCTGTACAGCGTAATGCTACAAGAGCTTTATCATCAGTTATTATTCATAAACATAATAATGTTCAGTTTTGATTGACACTGTCAGAGGTACTGTACTACATTAACAATTTGGAATGTTTATTATTGCACTTGTAGTTCGCAGTGATGTAGAACTGCACCCTATTAAAATTTAACTCATTTCCATTAGTGAATGAAACAAATCCCAGGCATGCAAATTAAATCTATTTGCTATTATTAACC
This sequence comes from Phycodurus eques, assembly GCF_024500275.1. Classification (NCBI taxonomy): domain Eukaryota; kingdom Metazoa; phylum Chordata; class Actinopteri; order Syngnathiformes; family Syngnathidae; genus Phycodurus; species Phycodurus eques. Next base: position 17,660,794 of record NC_084538.1, on the reverse strand, counting down.
AGCATCCTGGCATGTAGGTGCCATTTCACTCAACAAACAAAACGAAAATCTAAATGAATCTGTTGCTGGGGTTTTGCTCTCAATTTCTGTAATAAAATGGGCCCAATAACAAAATAAAAACAAATGTATATAGGTCCCTCTCTCTGTACAAGCCCAGCCCCTACACATATGGATTCAATCAGAGTGGCCCAACTTTTTCGTGCGCTGACTTGTTTCATTTAGAGCAAGTGTAGTGGTCCAGGGTGGCTGTCATAATTCATTTGGAACCTTCATTGGCTGTAGGGGGTATATTGTAGGTGTTGTTTCTTAAGAGAATAAATTTCAAAAGGTGCCAATCCCTGTACTAAGAACGATTGAAAATTTTAAAGCAGAGCCACAACCATGTGTTGCATCTTCAAGTGGATTAGAGCATATAATAAACGTCAATCTGTCAAAGGTGTTAAAAGTGGTGGTGAGGGTCTTCTGTGGAAAAATCAGGGAACACTTGCAGGGTGAAGAAAAGCACCACCCTCAGGAATACAAGGCCACAGGCCCAAGAAGCAGACTGCACTTCACGGGCATGCTGAGACAGCTGTCTCACCTACCAGCCTCCAAGCTCTGAGGGATAAAGGCATACAGGGAACTACATGCAGGTTCAAGCAGCGCCGATTTAACACACACGTCTTGAAGGTCATAAGGTGTCATATATGCTGATGGAAGGTTTGAGCACAGATATATTTTCACGTATGCTGCACCAAATCTCAACAAATTGTATCTTTACCATATTGACCAGAATTTAGGACCACGCTTATTTATAACCAGTTCTTTAAGACATATTTGAAAATGAGAAACGCCGTGATCAAAAAATGTGAATAAAAATAAACGTGTTAAATTTTTATTTTTTTTTTTTAAGTCTGTCCATTTTTATGTGTGAAAAGGAAGTCGTTTTTGTCCAGAGATGTATAAAAATGGCCGTACGCCAGCATGTAGATTTTACATTTGAGTCAGGCTGAATCACCAGTGCCTCTGCTGGTTACAGTCAAGTAGTGCATTTTTTTTCAACTTCTCTAAGATTATTCGCAGAATAAATCTACATAAGAGACAGAATTCTGAACAAACAATGAATCGATTAATCAATTCTGCGCATCTAGCCTTAGCACCACATGACCACATGTCAAGTGTGTGTCCTGACTTTCTTATATGCTACACAAGTAGGTGATGCGGGGCTGCCATGGTAACGTCTGTGACAAACCAATGCAGCATTCACCTAATTCTGAAGCTATAATTTGAAGGAATAAATAATACATGCTGTTCCTTTAATGGAATAGATTCAGATATGATATGCGACAGGATGTCAATTAAATGTTTGAACAATCTTTAAAAATGTTTTTGATATTGAATGTTGTGTGCATGAATTTTCATTGTTGCAATAGCTGTTTTTCTGTAGACAACGCCGAATCTGTTACAGCTGCATGTTGTCGACAGCTGCATGGAGTTTGAAGGTATCAGTTGTCGGTGGGATGGGAGCGACTAATTTGGCAGGCGTGAACTAGAAGTATTGTTGCTGATGATATTGGAACCAGTATATCCCATGAGTGCACACATGCTTGCAGGGAGTGAAACGTATCCTCCAATAATGTTGGCACATTCTAGTACATAGTTCATCACTTTATAACAAAAGCTTGTGGTGTCTGCCAACATATGGCCAGCAACCATGACCCATAAAGCACAGTTTCAAAAAGACAACTCCTCAAAGCACACATCCGTTTAAATCGATTGAGCCAACATAGAATCAGAAGTGATGCCCTTCAAGCTTTTAATAAGCATTAAAAAAACTAAGAATTGTGGAAGTTGGTGTGTTAAGCTAGTTTGTGATTGTTTATTTTAGCTGAATAAAGAAAACATGAAATTCATTTAGTAAGACTATGTTTAGTAAATAATGATTTTTGTGAGTTCCGAGTGGCCAAAAATACTAGGTTGTTATCACTTCGCTGCAAGATGTATGAATGAAGTTACCAGCGCTGTACCAAAGTGAACTCTGACAGACTATTGTGGGTTCACCTCAAACAAAAAGACTGAAAATGAACAGCTTTCCTGCCTCAGTAATGAGGGAAACTTGGCAATTAGGCAACAAAAGCACAAGAACTATCGAGAGAAAACAAACAGATGCAATGTAAAGTTTTAGCCACAGGACTTACTATTTTTATTCGCACTGCTGCAGCTCCACAATACTATCACGTTGAAATATAATGAAAAGAATGACCTCTCCAGATCGAGCAACACTGACAATCTCCTTGGAGTGTTTTGGGAACACTGTGTCTCTATGAGATGAGGATAGTGGTCTAGTGAGTGCATTGAGGTAATTTCAGGACAGTTGAGTCGACTTGCATACAGGAAAAACTGGAGTACTTAATGGTCAATGTGTTTAACATGGCAGCAAAGACACACATGGGTGTTGTTAAAGACTGAAAAGAACACAAAGACACATGCAGGAATTTATAGAAACAACCTTCATTGGGTTAAGTCTGAATTCTATCTAATCAATATACAGTATGATAACAAAACACAAATAACCCAAGGGTCGAGTAATGTGACTGAATGATGTAATGTGTGTAGGTGTATGCACTGTAACTTGCACACAGGAGGAATCAGAACAGGGTGAGTCTTTGATTCTGTATGTTGCCTATGGTTCGTTCATTCATTCATCCATCCATCCATGCCGCTTATCTCGTTTAGGGTCATGGTGAGCTGGATCCTATCCCAGCACAACCATTCACACACACTCGCAAAAATTGGGGTGTACGTGTGATGTAATTCTTGATCCTTGAGGTATTTTGACAATACAGTGTTCCCTCAGTGTTTTTCATTTACGGTTTCAGTTTTACGTTTCTGTTTTTTTTCTCTGACTTTTGGCACAAACCTCTCGGGTGGGTGGGCTTTATGAGGAATGCGTCCTCATTGGATAATTTGTTTTGAGTGACAGCAAATGCCCCCGGATGTGATTTCTTTTTTCCCGCGTCACACTGAGCAGCAGAGCCAACGTTAATAACGCAAGATTCAATTTTCCATCACCTTAATAAGGAAGTGTAAGTATCGTATACATTGTCAATGCTGTATGAGGAAGAAGTGATGTTGTAATATTATGCTAGTAACATGTTAGAAGTGCACAGCCACTTTATCAACAAACAACTTTATCATTAGCAGCTAAATACCGTTAGCTATATTGCTAACGTTAGCTACCATACTGACTCGTCCGTACTATAGACTATCCCAGCTATCTTCGGGGGAGAGGTAGGGTACACCCTGAACTGGTTGCCAGCCAATCGCAGGGCACATATAAACAAACAACCATTTGGACCTACGGGCAATTTAGTCTTCAATCAACCTACCACTCATGTTTTTGGGATGTGGGAGGAAACCGGAGTACCTGGAGAAAACTCAGGCAGGAACGGGGAAAACATGCAAACTCCCCACAGGCGGGGCCGGGAATTAAACCCCGGTCCTTGGAACTTTGAGGCAGATGTGCTAACCAGTCGGCCACAGTACCTGTTTTGGCAGACAGTGCCAGACAAATACTACAATACATGAAAGTAGAGTAGCGCGCTGTTGCCTTCATGGTAACGACGACCTTCCCAAAATGGTGGCCACATAATCACGACAATCAGACGGGCTGGCTTATCTTGTGTTAATACCTATGCCCGGGAATCCCAATAGAAGACATATGAGGTCATGCAACTTTCTTGTGTCGTTTGATTGGTGAACTACACTTAAATGTCACTCGTGCTTTAATTGGATTGGCGCAAACGGCGCCCAATACGGAAGTCAAAGTCATAGTCTCATGCACGAAATAGTAGCAATAATAGATAAATAAAATTAGCACACGATATTTAGACCATTGTAACAGAGTAAAAGTACCGTTACTTCTTAACAGCAGATGCAGCGGAAGTTTTTTTCTGGTCTCGTCACCTCCTGTGGCTTATCCAAAGCAGGTCCCGAGCACGCAGGCGGAACCTCATGCCAATATGCTCGCATATTAGGCCGCCGCGGAGTAATATTCACAATTACATCTGTGTGTGGATGGTGGATGTGTGGAATGGATCTAGCTGCCTGTGTTCAAGCAGTATGAAACAGCCTAGGACGACAGTGACAGCAACCACGACCCCCTCCGCGAAAAACTCATCGGAACTATGTGATTCACGTAAATGGCCTATTTTGAGTTCAAAACGGCAAGTTTCGCATGTATGATTTTAAGTCTGTCTGTTCCAAAATTGCACCTAAAGAGTTGGTGTTCTGCTTCAAATAATGTTCGTTATGTACTGTATTGACATCAAAGCAAAATGGTTTTAGTCTCCAGCAAAAATAAAGAATTGGCCTCACTGTTCCAATGCTTGTAAGGGAGTGTATCTGTATCAAAAAACGTAATGTTCAGTTCAGTTCTGCAAATTCAATTTCACATATGGATATATTATATGGAGTTCAACTATATGCGGATGAGAAGCATTACAAAAGAGGTTTCTTTAAGTACTTGCCTAGACCCAAACAATGAACCAATCTGGATGCTGCCCAGTCCTACATCTGAAAACCATGTGTGACTCTCTTCTCCTTTTCTGTTCGTGGTCAAGAAAGTGGTTTAGCTCTGTGACACATGCCCAAGTACACTTTACCACAGACTGTGTGGGTCCAGCACTGTGTGACTCATTAATAGTTAAACAAGAACATAAAAGAATGGAAGAAAACTGCTGAACCCAAAACAGTTGGAAAATAAATACGCCTAAAAAAATGAAAGAAAGAAAGACATTTTATAGAAAGCAAACCAACAACCAACTGTTGAGTGTTGACCTTCGGACCTTCCAAATATATCGCATTATAAATAGGTCATGTAAGTTCTCTTTAACCACGACATAATGTTGCTCTGAAATATCGCATCTCTGGCTGGTCAGTGACTGCACATACTGTACGCAGATTTACAGTGACGTGACAGTTTTATCAGTTCTCGGCCAACAAACCAGTGCTCAGCTCTCCGTTCAGGTCTGGCTTCGTAAAAGAAAAAGAAATTTAAAAAATCGATATCGAATCAATCACTGCTGATACGATCATATAGATTAGCAGTAAATGTTTTAATTTATTTGTGGTGAGTGCTATATATGAGTGCTATTATATGATCTGAAATGTTTCTTTGGGTTTGCTTTGCAGCTCTTACGTGCCTGTGCAGTGTGAAGGGATGCTACACTAGGGCTGGAGGATTATGGAAAAAATAATCATGATTATCTTGATTGTTAATGAAGTCATGACGAATAAACATGATTCTTCATTTATTTAAAAACTTATTTTTGCTTTGTAAAATAACAATTACAAATAAAAAAGAAAAAATAAGACCTTTCCAACTACTCGTTTCCTTTATGTAATAAAAAGTTTCCTTCACTTAAGCATGGAGCGGCACAGTGGGCGACTGGTTAGCACATCTGTCTCACAGTTCTGAGGACCGGGGTTAAAATCCAGCCTAGCCTGTGTGGAGTTTGCATGTTCTCCCCCTATCTGCATGGGTTTTCTCCAGGGACACCGGTTTCCGCCCACGTCCCAAAAACATGCATGGTAGGTTAACTGAAGACTCTAAATTGCCTGTACGTGTGAATGTGAGTGTGAATAAAATTAATTTGTTTATATGTCCCCTGCGATTGGCTGGCAACCAATTCAGGGTGTACGCCGCCTCTCGCTTGCAGTTAGCTGGGATAGGCTCCAGCATACCTGCAACCCTAGTGAGGATAAGCGATGTAGAAAATGGATGGATGGAAATTCAAAAGTAGTTTGTAACAATATTCCCCTAGCTGTATGATTGCTGGAAGGGGCAGTGTAGTTCTTTCAACAACTATCTTGGGCCCAATCTTGCTGTGCAAATTAGTAAAGCTTTGGGGATTTCTGGCTTTGCATTCCATAATGTTGCAGAGAATGAGTGCCTCACAAAGCCTGACTGCAGCAAGTTCCAAACAATGGAACTTCATTTTCCCCCCCTGAATCATTGTCACTCAGTCAGAGGAGTCCACTGTTTTGGGCCAGAGAGGGACATTAAGACACTTAATTCAACAGGCAATTTAAGGCAGTCCACACTTCTGCAAATGTTTCAAATGAATGGCATTCTCCGTTGGAATTCATGGAATGGTACTGATAAGCATATCCAAAGTATGTATTCCCATTGGTTAGGATGCAAAACCATTGTCTTCAGTATCGCAAGGCTATTGAAAGTCATGACTCTTAATTAGTTTTTTTCTAGTGGTACTAATTCTGATGGGTTCAGCTAGGATCTCAATTTTAAGCACAACGGCTCATTGTTTTATACCAAAAAAAAGACAACGATGCACTTATAATGCCACAATATCACGAATATTGTGCCATCCCTACCAATCAACAAACCAAATTACACTTTTAAACCATCAAACTGAAAACGTGAATTGGGAAATGTTACACTTTTTTCCCGACCTGCTCTACTGTGTGTACTATACCGATGTGGGATAGTGGGTTGAAGTCAAAACGGGTATTTGCCGGTTTATGACATAGTATACGACCCCTAACAGTGACCAGAGTGTGAAGGAAGACTCAAATGTCCTTGTACGTTTGTGTTGAAAGCAATTGTCGCTTTTGCTCTTGCACGCATTATAATTATCTTATATCGGAAATGCACAACTATATAAATTGCGGCTCTACAACGGCCCTCTGATAGGAATGAATTTGAAGAACAGAGTCACAGATATTGTTTGACTATCGTGACATATAGCTTGAAAGATCATTATAAACCAGTAAAAAGTGATGTTCTTTCATGTGGAACTGATGTTAAAGACATACTAAATTTGTTCACACTGCAGGGCATAATGCCAGATTCAGATCTTCTGTTAAATCCTATCTTTTTATGAAGCTGTTGTAGCGGACATGCGCCCCGCAAACTGAGGTACCACAGGGACTCCCAACCACTTGATAACCCCACTCCACCACGCTGCCCTGCTGTGAGACAGCCACAAGGAGAATGCCTGGTGTACGTCAAGTGGACTTTAACCTAATTAGCAGCTTCCCGTCCAATCTTGATTCCTGGCTTCAAAAGACTCCTTCCCGTCCAAGAAGACTATGTGGTTAATATTCAAACACGCACATGAGGCGCCACCCACTGGCGTTGAGAAGAACTGCAAGCACCAACCCACGGACTCTCCTTTGATGTTTGTTAACGGAAGATAAAATGTCCGTTTTGATATCTTACAAACTCTGTGGAAATATTCCAAATGTATTATGCCTTGGTGTCTGTGTCACTATTGTCAGTTTGACAGGTCCTCTGCAAGATTTTAAAAGCTGTTCCTCGTGATTTGAAATCAAAGAGTACGAAATGTTGTATTGAACAATAAACAACCGATCTGCCACGACCAAAGTTTAAACAATGATTCTATGCGTGAGAGTACAAAGTTGTGAGTGTTTTAGATTAATATGATTTGAAACCCAGTTGATCAAATTTGTAGATAAGATTCAGGCTGATGGGTGTGGTCTTCTCCAAGTCGGCCATCCCTATTCCTACGCCCCGCGTCTGGGGTATTTAACTCTTAACTCACTCACACCTTCTCCTGCTCGTCTTGTGTTTTTTCTCTCGCCTCGTCTTGCTGGCAGAATGCCTCCGGCCAACCCTGCTCCTTCTTCTTTTGTTTCTGTTGTCCTTGGGCGCCTCCGGTGCCACCACATGCACGAACGCCCACCGCAACCAAGCCGCGGCGTTTTTTAATCGAAGAAGCTGGCCATGCGACTTTGATCGCTTTTCCTAGCCACGATCGGTCAGCGTAGCCTCAGCGAGCAACTACAGACAACCCGTACCGGTACCGCACGCATCTGAGGGCCAGAGCTCGGCCCCCCACCAGTTCGACCGCCAGGAAAGTTATGAGCGCATCCCAAGCGAGACAACAACTTTCCTTTCCCATTTCTTTTTGTTTGTATTTTTGTCCACCTTTTTTCCTTCAACCAAACCTGCTTCGTTTCTGCCTGAGGTCCAGAGGAAGATCTCTCCCTAAAGATCAGCTGATCTGCGTTCGTGAGTCGACACTGCATTCCTAACTATGATGTACAACATCAGTGCCTAATAATTTTTGGGAAATTACTAGCTTCACACGAAATCCCAACTTTGCTTTCTCTTGCTCTGACTCAATGCAGTAAATGCTCAGGTTTCCAACTTTCGTCCAACACACGATGTTCTATTCCCCTATTCGTACACCGATTTTCATTCTTTTTACCATTATTAGTGTTATTTTCTTTGTTTAGTTAGACCCCTTTTGTGTGTTCCCTTTAGATCCATTTAGATGTCATTAAATATACCATAAAATTCCACCCTTGGTTGTATTTTGTGTGTGTGTTCTGAGTAAACCTCTGCCATCTAGAACTCAAAATGTCATAAAGTGTAGCAACCTTCAGATTACTAGACTGATAAAAGGTTTCTCGTCATTTCTCCTAAAGTCTATACTAAAGTGACGTGGTGCCCTTTCCGAGACATTTGTTTGAGTTTAACACCACGTCAAGGTGACGGCTCATTGCTGTATTAACCTCAAAAGGGTGGGTCTAGTAAATACTGAGCAAAGGGTCTGAATCCTTATGGCTGTGTGATATTTGAGTTATTCTTTTTTAATAAATCTGCAAAAATTTCAACAATTCAGTTTTTCTGTCAATATGGGGTGCTGTGCGTACATTTATAAAGGGGGGTGGGGGGATGAATTTAAATGATTTTAGCAAATGGCTACAATATAACAAAGAGTGAAAAATTTAAGTGGGTCTGAATACTTTCCATACCCACTATATATGAGACTACTTATGTGAACGTAATGTGTCCATGAAGTGACACGCATCCGCACAAAACAAATGTCACGCTGCGCATGTGAGCAAAACATGAGGTGCCATGTGTTTACGCAAGTAAATATGGGCCTTTGTACTGATGCATTTGTGGCAATTTCAAGGATTCTGCGCTTGAACTGAGCGGTCCTTCCTTATATTTATCAGTTCTAAAGCATCTTCTTTGCCCCACTGACCATTTTCTTCTCCTTCGTCCACCAATGCTTTTCACCTTTTAAAAGGACGTATAGGTCGGATAAGTGTGACATGGGCGTCTAGACCGGGCGTGGGCGAACTTTATGGCTTAGGGGCCACATTGAATTTTAAAATGTGACAGGCGGGCAAAGTCAGAACCAGATGCTTACATATCCACCCCCCCTCCCCCCTAAAAAAGGCACTTTAGTGTTAATACTTAGATTTACGTTTAATGGGAACAGCGTTGTTTTGCTAATCACATTTTTGTTTTTTGCCAGTGCATCAAAGTCTGGTGTTAGTTTTGTTGTGGCAATTCTCAGAACACATCTGAGGTGTTCATCAGTCAACTGGTATCTATAGGATGTTTTGTTGGTGTTCATCACACTCGTGTAGAGCCAAACACCACCAGCATCCTCTGTGCCATCTTCCGGATTTTTTTAAATTTGTCTGCGCTTCATGAAGCATAAAACTCATCCAGTTTGAGAGTTGAACTTCTCTTTTAAGACTGTATCACATCGGCGATCAATCAGTTCCATCTGCAGCTTTCGTGGCGCTGTCTTGTGTGACTAAATCTTGGATGGTAGTTTGTCAGATAAAGGTGTTTTGCTGAGCCTGAAAGCTTGATTTTAACCGCTGAGCCGTAGCCAGAAATTCCTGCATTGTTTGGCTGCTAGCATAATCAGCATGTTTGGTAGAAAAGTGACCGGTGAGGTTATAGTCCTCTAAAACCGCAATGGTTTCTTAACAAATCAGACATACAACCTTTAAGTAGAGTAAAAACAGAACAGCCAAAGTCAAGTCAATGTACCACTGTACCTACTGCGCTACCTGGTGAAACCACACGGCTTTACAGGACAAGGTCAAATGAATGTAGTCATTATTTTGATATGATTTGGGCGATTGTTCACCCCTGGTCTAGACTGTGGTCGCATTGGATACATATCCGATTTATATCAACATACAAAAAGAGGCCTGGGTTGGATTAGAAAACAAAAATCAGGATCATACGGTTCACATTGACATTAAAAAAATATATATATTTCACACATTGGCCACAAAAAAAAAATAGAATTGCCCTGAAGTGTGAACGTAGCCTGTGTATCCATCTATCATTTTGGATTCAGCAAATATTTTTAAAATGTGTTAAAGATTCATGCATATATGAATGGTGCGATAAACTAAGTATATTGACTTTATAATAACCAAAGTACTCAGGGTGTGAGCACGGAGCTGTTTGCCCCCGGTTCCACTCAGACTTAAAAGTAGAGATCCCATGAAAATTGCAGAGAAAAGTTGGACTTCTGCGCTCATCACGGCTTGTCCATAACGAACACCATGTTCAAACATAAGGGTGTCCATACGTGCACTTGGCACCAGGACACCCTAGGTCGCAGTTCGATGATCGACTTTGTGGTCGTGTCATCGGACCTCCGGCCGCATATCTTGGACACTCGGGTGAAGAGAGGGGCGGAGCTGTCAACTGATCACCACCTGGTGGTGAGTTGGCACCGATGGTGGAGGAAGATGCCGGTCCGACCTGGCAGGCCCAAACGTATCGTGAGGGTCTGCTGGGAACGTCTCGCAGAACCCCCTGTCAGAAGGAGTTTCAACTCCCACCTCCGGCAGAACTACACCCACGTCCTGGGGAAGGCGAGGGATATATCGGAATGCACTTTATCATCTGTTAATAAGCTTATTACGTTGTCGACTCTAAATCAATAAATGCCTGGTTGTAGATGACCTCAATACAAATTCCAATTGTTTCTTATAGTTGATATGTTCACAGTATTATAAAATTGGTTCAACAAAACAATCATGTTACAATAAATAGCTATGGTCATGTAAAATTGTTAACTGTCTTTTTTATAACATTGAATTAATGAGAAAAAATTGAATAATGTCATCAAAATACTATTATAGACCATGTTCGTCTCTAATGCAGTCAAAACTGTGACTTTTGTTCTATGCACCAAAAAAGCAAGGTGGAATCCAATGAATCCCAGGGGTTCCCCTGGTGCAATCCAATTAACTAGTGCAATACCATGATGCTCAATGAAACCAATACAAAGCCCCCCAAAATTATTAAATCACAACAGTTAGATCATCATGCTATGCTATTGCAACTTACTAGTCATGTAAAGTGATTTAAAAATACTCTCTCAAACTCACTCAAAAGGTAATTTCACCAGTAGCCCAGCGCAAACGTAAAAACAGCCAGTACAATGTTAGAAGAAGACATCACTTCTCCAAATCCTTGAGAAACTAGACAGATGTGTCATTATTGTGAGAGAATATAATTTACTATCATGCCTAGAGTCCCAAGAGAAAACAGCTGAAAAACACATAGCTCCCACCCCCCCAAAAAAAAGTCTGGAGGAAGAAAAAAAAAAAAAAATCATTTCCTGGTCCAACTGTCTTGTAGAAAAGCTTTTGCCACAAAGCCTGAGTGCGATAGTGCCACAAATTTTAGTTTTTTGACAAATACTAAATTCAAGATATTGTCAGATACCTTCCTAATTTGGACTACTCAGTAGAGCCATTAATTAGAATTATGTGGTCAATATAAACTTGCATCAACTACCAAAATACACTACCTGCTGAGAAAACGGTTCAGCAGCTGAAACCATCAGCTAGCTGTCTTTACTCAATCCCATCTGACTTTTTCAAAACTATTGTGAAATCCGTGCTCGCTGATTTGCAGCAAATGATCAACTGCTCACTTCAGTCAGGCGAGTGTCCTAAACCTCTGAAAGTAGCTGTCATTAAGCCACTTTCAAAAAAGAACACTGGACGCTTCCACGTTATCAAACTATAGACCCATCCCAAACCTCCTCTTCATTGCCAAGATTGTCAAGAAAGTGGTTTTTAATCAACGCAGCGATTTCTTGAACATAAATAGACTTGACAATCAGGTTTCCGACCTCATCACTGTATAGAATCAACAGTTATCAAAGTGCTAAGTTATATAAGATTGAACACTGACTCTGGAAAGTATTTATCAATTACTATCTATTTTAACAACGTGTGCAGTATTTGTTCCTTCTTGGCTCTTAATTTACTTTTTCTGTGCATGTTTTGTGTGCAGCATTCTCTAATTTAACTTCAGAATTAATGAAAAAATTATTAACATTATTGAATGTTGTCAGTCTCTGTGTTTAGCAAGCTTTCCGGTGATATGAACCCTTTGAAAATAGGATAAAGATGATGTGAAGATGTGTCGAACGGATGTCCGTTTATAGGGAAAGAAGGGTGCAGTTAATGAAGTTGCAGCGCCGCTAGCACGAGTCCGTCATTTAGACTCTTTTAGACATCTCCCCTGCAGAGGGTCAGCTGTGTGTGGAATATAAGGCAGTCATGTTTTGACCTGACGACAGACGGGAGGAGAAGCGGCGAGTGGCTATGACTTCAAAGGCAAGCTTACAAGCACAAAAGCATTCAGGAAATGACAGCGTGCGCTTGTGTTGTATCAACCCTGCAACAGATTTAGACATCCTGCTTGAACACCTAAACAATACATTCATTGCTGTGGCAAAGGATGGGAGGGGTGAGGTGAGCTGTGTGTCTGGGCTGGGCTGGACCATGAGTTCACTGCGAGGCTGTCATGGGGTGACCCCAGATGTTAGAGGATAAGGCAATTTTCTGCACGATGGCTGCTGTGGTTTAAGCTGACTAAGATGCCTCTTTGTCCTCCTGTTTCCTGGCAGAATGTAACTATTAATAGGTCAGTGCCAATTCCACACAAAGGCGGCAATGTATTTGAGGAGTCGGCTTGATTGGCCGCTGTATTGCCTCCAATGTGAAAAGGGGAGCTATTCAGCTGGGCCCAAAGCACATTCAGTCAGAAAGGGGTTCAGTCGGAGTCAATTCCTGGTTTCCAAATGACAATCTACACACATTGAGATATTACTGAACTTCACATGTGACTTTTTGTCATTTTCAAGGATCAAAAATGTTCAAGGTATGTTCCCCAGTATAGTAAGGATAAAGAATGTCAAGGCTACACAAGCAGAGAATACCATTACAATTATATGTCATTAGCAGTAGATGTCTGAAAAAGTGGTTCATTATGGGCCCTCTCTCTAAGTTAACATCATCTACAATAAGTACTTGAATTTTTCAGGGCCTAAAGGGTTCAGGTACATTCCCAAGCTGATATTTTCTCTACTAATGGACCCTGTAGGGGTAGTTTGACTGTATACTACCATTACAACAAACTGGAAATTCTTTGACTTGAGTTTGTTGTCACATTTCTGTGGGGCCAATTATGTATTACTCATGCACTCACTGTAGTTGTCTTGCCATGCTGCACTATTTGCATATACTGGCCACTCATGCCAGAGTAGCATCTGTTCCAGTTGCACACTGATTGAGGAGTATCTGTAACATTTGCACAACCAACATTGTCCCAGATGATCGCACTACTCGTCACTTTAAACCGCATACACTCCTTGAAGTCTCAGCGCCCTTTGTACAATGGTCATTGCACCGGACTATTGCAATATTAGTCATTCGAACTTAGAGGAGTCTGCATCTTTTTGCACAATTGTTTTTTGTCAATGTCTTTATGTCCCCAAAGTGTTCTGTAAATTGACTGTCTGTTGTACTAGAGCGGCTCCAACTACCGGAGACACATTCCTTGTGTGTTTTGGACATACTTGGCAAATAAAGATGACTCTGATTCATGATAACTGTTTGTGGATTTGGGTCAAAAAGGTACAGGATTGTTCTCAAGATTTAAAAAGTCGAGTGTCAAGGGTGACAAAATGAATATGGTTTAGGACTCGAACCCAGTGACAAACGTTGCATAGCGAAGGATAGTTATGTACTCTTTTCAGAGAGTGCCAGTCACGAATAGAGTTACAATTCATTTCTCTCCATCAAGGTACTCTCTGCAGTCTGCACAAGGTTTTCCTAAACAATACCATTTGTGATCAGGCAAAAAGAGTAAAACCTATGTTCCCATTTTGTAAAAACCGAGTGTCAAAAGCAGTTCCTTTAAAAGTTACACTCCAGTGACAAAAAGCGACTGAAAGTACAATACTAGACATTGTATGTTTATTTCTGAGCGTACAGAATGCTCTGGACATCCAGGCGACATTCACAAGTAGCCGACAGTATTCCTTCCCTCAAGCATAGAGTACAACAGAAGCAACAATTGTAAAGGGGGGGGGGGGGGGGGGGGGGGGGGGGGGGGGACAAAAAACAAAACAAAGCAAACTGCTCCATAGCAATATCTCAATTACACAGTGGCCGCTGGTCAGTAGTGTCTTCAAAACGTCCAAATTCCAGCAGCCTACATCAGCTTGACTTGACGCTGGAAGCCCCACAGACTGACCCTCACACTCCACGTTATTGTTCTTCACCAGCTGCGTGACCCCAAAAACCCTGAGCATTAACCTCTCCAGCCAGCAGGTGTTGTTGAAAACTTCCTGGCACACCGTGTGCAAGACACCACCACTTTCCAATGAATTTCAACGTCAAAGCAGTGGCCGATGAAGTTTGTTCTGACGCTACAACTACAACGACAAAGACCCCGGGAACAATTCGAGGTGACCACGAGGCTTCAAATGCGGAGGGGAAGGGGTTCTGTTAGCATGGACAACATTCCCGTTTGCTCTCTCGTTGCCGTTTTGAAGTGAAGGGAAAAGCAAAATGGAACGGGTGCTACTTACAGAATGGTGGTCTGGGGAGAGACAGCCGGTACCGTTTCCAGATTGAGGTGCATGCATCGCACAGTGCTTCGGAAACATAAACACCGACTCGGGCAAGAGACAACCGACTGGGGTCCGCTAGCGAGCAACAGGCAAGCCGCGGTGAGTAGTAGACGCGGAGAGAGGAGCTGGGCAGCCCGCTGCGCCATTGCTAGCTGTGAGCCGAACACAACAGCGAGCGAGCACAGCACAGTACAGCGCGGCGCGGCGCGGCACGGCACGGTACAGCCGCCCACGCTCACGCGCGCACGCGTGCACGCGCAGACGCAAAACGGGCAAAGCGGCGCAACTGTGCCAGTGTTTGTTTTACTAAGGTCATTGAAGCCCACAGCAGCTGCTCTCAAACTCTTTGGACCAAGTCGTCAAACAAAAAAACAAAAAAACAAAAAATTGACTTGGCTCGCCAGGGACCATCATGACGGCCAACGTTGAAATACAGTAGCGCAGTAGGCCTAAGTATTCATCGAAAACAAGGCAGCAATTTTATTCCTAAAAGAAAAAAATTACATTTTACATTCATGGAAGCCACTGTAACATTACGAACATGAACTCTGAGCTTGAATATAGGAACATAAAAAATTTTGAACAGTGATTTCATTACGGCGGCACGGGGGGGACAACAACTGGTTAGCACGTGGGTGTCAAACTCAAGGCCCGGGGGCCAGATGCGGTCCGCCACATCATTTAATGTGGCCCGCGAATCATCATGCTCGTCAACTTCTGTGATTTTTGCTAAAACATGTACCCAAATTCAAAATTGTCATAATAATAAACAATAATCTTGAGATATTGCATTTTTCTGTTACCAAACCCTTCTTCTACAGTAACGTAAACAATACTTGAACAAACTATTATCCTTGTCTTCTGATTTCAAAACTAGTTATCCCTCAATTTGTTGTGTAATGGTAATAATATGATTTGGTGATTAAACATTTCAATGTTCTAATGGCCCTCTGAGGGAAATCATAACTACAATGCGGCCTGAGACAAAACTGCGTTAGCACATCTGCCTCACAGTTCTGAGGATCGGGGTTCATATCCTGTGTGGAGTTTGCATGTTCTCCATGTGTCTGCGTGGGTTTTTTCCGGGTATCATTTAAAAATGTTTATAGAAATTAAGTGTTGCATATTGATATTTTTCTGTTTTCAACCTTTTAAATATTTTTTTATAATTACTATGAGAAATCAATAACATGATCACTGTCTTTAGATAGATTAATATCATTAATTATCAATGAATATCATTAATAATAGCATATATTTAAAGAAAACATTTGGTATTTCAGAAGTGCGTATGAAACTGGTAGCCCTTTGCCGTAATCGGTACCCAAGAAGTAGCTCTCAGTTTCAAAAATGTTGGTGAGCCCCGCACTTGAGGGAGCCTGCTTTACCACCTGTGGTACAATACCACACTTGGGAGTCACTGATCTATAGGTGTGAGCGTGACTGCAACTATAATCAATATGTGCCCTCCGATTTGCTTCCTACCAGTCCAGGGTGCACCCAGCGTCTCACTCAAACTCAGCTGGGATACGCTCCAGCTCAACCACAACGCTAATGAGGATAAGTGCTGCTGAAGATGGATGGATAATGAATAAAGAAAGGCCTAAGGCACGGACGGGTTGTCATTTCGAACATTACCCACTTCCATATGAAGTAAAGAAGCAATGGTATTCTGAACCACTGTGGCAACATAACTGTAGGACTTGGTGCCACAGACATGTTGGAGCTCTTACTGTATAACTACAGTAATGGCCAAGTCGTGGATCATACATACAGATACGAATGGGTGTTAAATATCAACGGTGACTTCAACTCTACAGTACTGCATCTTGTGGAGTCAGGGCACTTCGACAGTGTTCCAAAAGTGGACTGCACGAAAAATAATGGCTATCAATTCATCCATCCATCCATCTTCTGAACCGCTTCTCCTCACTAGGGTTGCGGGCGTGCTGGGGCCTATTCCAGCTGTCATCGGGCAGGAGGCGGGGGACACCCTGAACTGGTTGCCAGCCAATCGCAGGGCACATAGAAACAAACAACCATTCACACTCACAGTCATGCCTTCAGACAATTTAGACTCTCCAATGAATGCATGTTTTTGGGATGTGGGAGGAAACCCACGCAGGCACGGGGAGAACATGCAAACTCCACACAGGCGGGGCCGGGGATTGAACCCGGGTCCTCAGAACTGTGAGGCTGGCGCTCTAACCAGTCAGCCACCGTGCCGCCCTATCAATTCATATGGTTAATAAATATTTAAACTCAGCACAAACGAGGAATCTTTCACAACCCTTTTATGGGTTTAATGTTGCACCTTAAATTTCCTAATGTTTATGTTAAGGTGGCAGAGCAAAATTATGTCTGTACAAAAATTGGAGCCAGCAATGGTGCTCCAATACAGTGTTTTAGTGTGCAGTGCATGTTAGGACATACAGTACAAACAAGAAATAATTTCACATTACTATCTAAAGTGCAAAACCCTTGTGTCACACACTAACAGTAATCACATTTGCATTGTTTGCGTGTCATCCTGTTTTTAAATGTGTTCGGGGGACACAACAGTGCTGATCTCAATGAAGCACAGGAAACATCTGTGAATGTACTCATCTAATTGCATTTATTGCAACACAGATTGAATAAACATGTTTATAGCCCTTTGTTACACTTTGTTGAAGTCAGAGGAATTGAAGTGTCACTGTACAAAACAAAGCATTTCCATTTGGCCAAACTGGGGTGTAAATGCTCAGTGTACTGTAATCCAACATTTGTAATCTATTAGGCTCCTTTTAACAAATTGAATTATTGATGTAAAGTTCAGGTACATATTTTTATATCTTTATTTATATCTATATTTGTATTTTGTTTTCATTTTATTTATTTATTATTATTATTTTTTTTTATTGTATTTATTTCCTCTCCTTGGGCTGTCCCCTTATCGTGGTGGAGGGGTTTGTGTGTCCCAATGATCCTAGGAGCTAAGTGGTCTGGGGCTTCACGCCCCTGGTTGTCAGGATTCAGGTTGCAAGTTGGAACCAGATGCAGAGAGGACAGGGAGGTGAGTTTGTGAATAACGGTTTATTGCAGCTCGGAAGGGAACAAAGGAACTCCGAGAACTAAATCAGGGATTGGCAGGGTTCCAACGAGGACCGGTCTGGCAGGGTAGGAGTCCGTGTTGTCGGTGAGCCGCAAGAGGTGAGCACTGGTTTGCAGGGAGCAAGGGCAGATGGCAGACTGGGGACAAAGAACAAGAATTCGGTAGAGGTAACTCACGAAGTCTTCAGGAAGCAAAAATATAGGCAAGGTGGCTAGGCTACGAACTTGACGTAGAGCGTTGATAGTCTGGCGACGAGTTGGAGTCCCACAGCGTCTTAAGAGCAGTCAGGTGTAATTAGGATGCCAAGGTGCAGCTGCTAGACTCCAACACGTCAACGCTGCAAATCACTCATGACACACATGGACTCAGGGTGCTGAAACAGCAGCCCTGACACTGGTAGGGTCACCCATGGCAAACAGGTCTTAGAGGAGGGACCAGACAAAGCATGGCTCCAAAAACCCCTATGAAGAATAAATCAAATGGATCTCGGGTTCCCTTGCCCAGACGCGGGTCACTGGGGCCCCCCTCTGGAGCCAGGCCTGGAGGTGGGGCTCAAAGGCGAGCGCCTGGTGGCCGAGCCTGCACCCATGGGGCCCGGCCGGGCACAGCCCGAAAGGGTAACGTGGGTCCCCCGTCCCGTGGGCTCACCACCTGTGGGAGGGGCCATAGGGGTCTGGTGCAGAGTGAGCTGGGCGGTGGCCGAAGGCGGGGACTTTGGCGATCCGATCCCCGGCTACAGAAGCTGGCTCTAGGGATGTGGAACGTCACCTCTCTGGCAGGGAAGGAGCCCGAGCTGGTGTGTGATGTTGACAAGTTCCGACTCGATATAGTCGGGCTCGTCTCCACACACGGCTTGGGCTCTGGTACCACTCCTCTTGAGAGGGGTTGGACTCTTTTCCACATTGGAGTTGCCCATGTTGCGAGGCGCCGAGCAGGTGAGGGTATACTTATTGCCCCCCAGCTCGGCGCCTGTAAGTTGGGCTTCACCCCGGTGGACGAGATGGTAGCCTCCCTCCGCCTTCGGGTGTGGGGACGGGGTCCTGGCTGTTGTTTGTGCCTATGCACCAAACAGCAGTTCACAGTACCCACCCTTTTTGGAGACCTTGGAGGGGGTGCTGGAGAGCGCTCCTGCTGGGGACGCCATCGTTCTGCTGGGCGACTTCAATGCTCACGTGGGCAACGACAGTGAGACCTGGAAGGACGTGATTGGGAGGAGTTAGAGGAAGTAGCTGTGGAGAGGGAAGTCTGGGGTTCCCTGTTAAAGCTCTTGCCCCCGCAACCCGACCTCAGATAAACAGAAGAAAAGGCTGAATGGATTTTTGAAATTTTTTATTTATTTATTTGTTTTCACTGCACTACCACTACAGCATTGGCAGAATGGCTCAGCTGGTTAAATAACTGTCACTCCATTGAAAGCCTGTAGGTCCAAACACTAATTTTCTGACCAAGTATCCTTGCTCAAGCAACGGAACGCCTGGTTGGCCGTGATGGGCAGCACAGCGGTTGGTGTGTCTGTCTCACACTTCTGAGGTTCAGGGTTTGAAATGTTTAAGGGCTGATGTGGGTTTTCACCAAGTATCTCTACTTCCTCTCAATGACCAAAAATATGCTCAGTAGGTTTATTAAAGACTAGATTTTCCCTTGTTGTTGAAAATTACAAATTCCACCACAAATTATGGGATAAATTATATAAAATTATAGGGGCATCTTTTATTTTACAGTTGGTTTAGCATCGTATTAAATAATCTGTGGTGTGTTAAATGTGCATTACAAAACCTTTTTTTTTTTTTCATTTAATTTAGTCTGAGCGACTCCATAAAACCGAAACAAATGCTTTTCATGAATCATTTGTCACTTTCAAAAGTAATTCACTATTTATCATCAGGTTGCTACGAGAAACTGCTCGTTGCACATCAAGAGGCCTCCTTGTGTTGTACAGTTGGCATTTTGTGACATCTGCTGGTGAATTGATTGTATTGTATTGTGCTACATGCACGGGCACACACATTTATTTCCTCTAGTAATGAAGAGCAATTCCTGGGAAATGAGCAGTGTCCTCGTAGGTAGGATGTCTGCCTCACCGTTCTGAGGTTGAGGGTTCGAGTCTTAGCTCCGGCCTTCATGTGAGGTGTTTGCATGTTCTCCGCATACTTGTGTCTACAAGCAGTCTACAATGTGGAAGATTGCATCCCAACATTTACAGCTATTCTCAAATGCCATGCAATACAGAAACTGCGTAAATCTCAAACGTACATGCTATAATCTACCAGGGGGCCATGGCATCACTTGCACACCATAGCTTTTCTGTCCAGAATGGAATGAGAATAAAAATGATTTAATTATCTGATGAAGTTAAAATATGGTGATTAAACATGATGCTATTGTTTGCTGCTCCAATAAGCAAAGAATAAATTGTTGACGCCAATTAACAGTCGGTACTCTTCCAATGATGGACTTTATGGAGAATTATGACAAGAAAAACAAAAAGAACATGAGGCATTTTACAGGCCTCTGGCAACACATTTTTCTTTATTCGAGTAAGATGTGTCAACAACCAGCATGACAAAAATTGTACAAAGTTCACAATTTATAAAGGAAATATCACAGCAACTTGTGATCCCACACATTTATAGCAAAATTAAAATGTCAACAAATCCATGCTGTGTCGTACAAAAATAAATCAAACTTCAGTTCCACAGAGAGCACAATAGTTTATACAAAATCCAGTCTTTGTTCATGGTCAGTGAAACCCATCTTAAAATGAAATGGTGCAAATAAAGTAGTAAACTCTGATGATATGACATTTGATTTTAAAAATGAAAAGTCATCATTCTAAATATATGGCAACCTTTTTGTGTTCCCTATAGATAGTCACAGATAACCCTTCAGATTTGTTATTTACGTACCAACCTCAGATGAGCAGTTTGTGCTTTAAGAATCCCTTTTTCCGTTTTGACTGATAATGACAATTAATCCCAAAAACTTGTACGAGCAATTAGTCTACTGAAGCATCACTATATTGGCAAAAGCTGCAGACACAATGCCGTGGAAAAAGGCAAATGCAGTTATGGATGATGCGCAGGAGAGACTCCTGGCAGTGGGACTGCCAAAGTTCATTCGATGAGATTCAGCTGCATTCGCTCAGGACAAGGCAAAATCTGATGACCGCTAACAACTAGAACAACAGAATGGAGAAGTGCATACAGTCACGCTGGGTGTGTGATGCTGGATTGTATCACTCTCAAAAGGTCTTGTTTCACCAGGCCTTTGTTGTCTTCTGCTTCTTTTTTAAAACCTTGAATTGATTCATTTCTTAATTCCTTTGTACAGTGATTAGATATAAAGTGCTGCTGGGGGATAACGTCATCTTCCTAAAACATAGCAAAAATGAACATTGATCATGTTTTTACAATAGCCTACAGTACAACTGCTAT
Organism: Phycodurus eques; assembly: GCF_024500275.1. Classification (NCBI taxonomy): domain Eukaryota; kingdom Metazoa; phylum Chordata; class Actinopteri; order Syngnathiformes; family Syngnathidae; genus Phycodurus; species Phycodurus eques. The sequence continues at coordinate 17,639,534 of NC_084538.1, read as the reverse complement.
GGTTATAGTCATCCTCTTCCCTGTTCTTCCTTTTTCAGTGGTACTTAATCCACACAGTGGCTCCAAGCTCTTAGTTGCTCCAATTGTGTGCCAAAGAGGTCACCTGGAAAATTGCACGTCGCCATATGTAAGGATAATATCTTCAAGGACAAGTGCAAATAGTCTACTGGCACATATGTGGGGACAGTGACCCTGTAAGTCCTCCTGTCTATAAATACTCTTTACAAAACCCTCCTTTTCGTCTCTCGGGTACTGCTTTTAGTTCTGTAAGAACATCAAAACATGGAAACGAAGGTGTCCCTGTGCAAAATATTACAGAAAAAAGTGGAACGAACGTTTCACTTTGACAACTCAACTATCAGATTCCTCCTACATTTTAAAAAACTTTTTCGTATTAAAAGATTTGTATAAAAAAATCACTATTTTACAAGGCTATATTAGAAAGATTAGTGTTGCCCCACTTTGTTCATAAACAAGAAATTGCATATACCCTATATTTTGTTGCTTTGCAGATTGTATCTCCTAACTACAATAAACAAATGATTTACTTTTTATATTGCTGAAATATTTCTGATTCTAGCAACACAGTTTGGATTTAATAGGAGGATATGAGTGATGTCTCTAGGTCGTTGTCTATACATTTGGAATTGAGATTATATGATGAGATGCATGTGATCGTACAATGCACATGCACTGTTCCCCTGGGAATTAATTTGGTCTCCTAAATAATGGGATCTCCACCATCGGGTTTCCGTGTAATGATGTTTACAATATAACTGCTCATACATACATTCATACATACTGTACGTCCGGTCAGTTGCCCCCCTCCAGATTCATTGACAGCACCAATTACAAATCCCCCCTGTTCAGCTACACATTTTTGTAAATAATAAAACAAAACACAAACAATTTTTTTCAAGCATTGTAGAAAATAAAGATATTTGCAAGCCAGCTCTTGCCCTTGAACACTCCACAAGCAAGACAGAAGAAAAAAACAAAAACAAAATTTAAAACCACCCGTTGAGGCAAAAACATTGTTGTTTCCTCTTTATGAGTTTTTGTTCTTTTATATCACTGTCTAGCTCAGCTTTTGTTTTTCATTGAAAATGCTCTGTGGTCAAGCAATAAAAAGAACTGTTCCGTTAGTATCAGCTTACTGTTCAGTAGTATACACTAAAATGTGCATATGTGAGCAGCTAGAAACATTACATGACACTGTCAGCTCATATGAAAACGTACAAAATGTCCTCAAAAACTATTTTGCTGTTTATGCTTTTGTGTTCTTCCTCGAAGCAAGACCCCCGAAAAGAAAAGAAATTGTCTTAACGTCTCTTGCTAAGCATAATACCTCTCTTTTTCTTAAAGTATTCAGAATATATAACACTGTACATTATCAGTAACTGCTCTGCACCAAGGAGATGGAACCTTCACCGCTCTTGAGGATTCTGAGACACGGCCCACATCTTGCAGGGGTGAACGTGAGGCTGCCTTTGCCAAATGGTTACACTTGGATCCCTTGGACCGCCTGCTTGATGTTGTCCAACAAGGCTTTGTTTTCCGGACTGTGGTACTGCTCCTGGGTTGTGTACATGTCCGTTAAGGAAGTGACGTAGGCATCAAAGTTTTGTTCGATTGGCTCCTGGAGGGCCAGAAACACAACATGAAGCAATTAGAGGAACTGATTCAACCTGACGTGCAAATATACGGGGTGGCCTTATACCTAATACCGGTTTAGAAGTATGGTTTGGATAATTACCTAGACCTCCCAACACCTGATCGTAATTAGATAAAAAAAAAAAAAAACATGTTTAACTCATTCACTGCCATTCCTCCCAGTGACAATGCATATTTGGCCTTTATAGCTTAAACAAAACGCCCAGATCTAAAACGTGAAACAACTGTAAGCTTACTTTTGTCTTACCCTTTGTTGATTATAGCAATTTACAGATGTCAATCTGAGGATCTTACACAGTAGTTAAATAAATAAATGAATGAATAAAACATGCATTTGGTTCTTATGGTAGGCATCACAGTGTGATATTGGTCAGCAAGTCTGCCTCACAGTACTGAGGTAGAAAAAAAATGCATGGGTCTTCAGTCAAGTAACCGAAATTTTCATAGGGAAATTAAATTAACCAAAGGAAACAAAATAAAACTGAACCTCATTTCCAGTAAGACAGGAACACACACGCACACATGCACATTTTCAATTACCCCTTCAAATAGTGCTGAGTATTCTGAGGTCCCTTGAAAGATGCTAGATAATGTAATGTAATTCTTATCTTCTTCTTCTTCTTCTTCTTGAATCAGTTAGCAGCGAATTCAATGCTTCTACATTAGGAGAAATGCAGTACAGATATTGAATGGACATAGGTTTTGCGACACAGCACTTAATCAAGTACAGTAATGACTAAATCAGGGCGAGACCCCACTGGTTACATTTTAGATAAGGCCAATCAATGCATTGTTTGAGGAAGAACTCACCCCATCGATCATGTTTGTAATGAAATAGAACAGACAATATGATCCAAGATCTATCAGTATCTGGTTAAAAAAATAAAATAAAATAAAATGCCCGCAGACATATTAGTGGATCTGCTTTACATACACAGTGCTGATTGATTGTTTCACATGGTCTCATTTGCCATGCTTTCATTGTTTCAGCTGATCACCTCATTAATTCATCTTGTGCCCTTTTGTGTATATTTGTTACTTCTCTTGTTTCAGTGCAGTCCAGACTACAGTTGCTGTTTTTTAATTTTTTTTAATCTTTGTTTGTACTCACCGTTTTGTTTGTTCTCGCCGTTTATGGGAGTAAAACAAAAACAACTAAGACTTACTTGCTGGTGGAGCTGTAAGCAGCTGTTAGTCCGAAGAAGAGGTTCTTTGTGTGCCAGCGGTTTCTGCGGAAATAAGGAACATACAGGCTCTTAACATGGTTTTATATGAATCCAAAAAGCTTTAGATAACGATACTTAACTATATGTATTCCATAAGCATTTACTGCATTTGTAACAAAGACACATCTATAGTATATACTGTACTGTGCAACACTTAGCTTGAAATGTGTATATCATTTCTGCTGTCTTTAATTGCCAAAAGTAAAAGCAAAATTTGCAAAATTGGCTTAATGAGATGACAAATAGTTTTGGCAGGTCAACCACTTTGTTAACAGCTGTTGAACAGTGTTCATCTCTCTTTGGAGGCACGCACAACATCTCAGTCACGGTTGTATAGACTTTCTGATAATCTAATGGAGCTGCGTTGAATGCTTAAAGACTTCTCTGGGGGGGGGGGGGGGTAAACCTAATAACTACAAAATGCAACTCTCGAGCGACTAAAAATTGCACGCAAATGCTGAAAGCTCATGCCACCGAATCAATATAACAAAGAAAGAAATGAACTGAGGACCAAATTGTTGTTTAATACATCATAGCATAGAGAAAATGCAGAATGTCCCCTATAATTGCTGTGAGCTATATAGGGATGACACCAGAGTCATCTCATTGGATGAATAGATTTTAAATTAGTTAAGTGATATTGCAAAAGAACGAAAGAAAGAACAAAGAATGGAAAAAGAAAGAAAGAAATAGAAGATTATTTTGTATTTTTAAAAACACACAAAAGCATTAATGTGAATACATAATTCTCAGCATTCACACAATCAAGCCTCTCTGCAATGACTATGAACTGCAGCTGTCTGGCTTGCCGCTCCTTGGGGCCCTTACCATATGGGGGAGCTGGGCATTAGCTAAACTGTTAACCAGTGACTGGCTGAGGTTGGCCAGCTCATGCAGGAGAGAGTCATTTTGCTGTTCAATCACCTTGTTTTCCTCCTCCATGGACTTCAAGTTGGACTCCATAGTGGTGATCTGAGGAGAGAAGAGGCCACGGGGGTTACAGAGATGACTTGTATATTTTAGTCAGTCACGTGGGATAAATGTAAATGCTTAAAAGTGTTACCTGAGTTCTGAGTTTGATCATGTCTGCTTCCACTTGTGAATTTGAGTCACTTAAGTCTTTGATTTCTTCATCCAGATGTTTGAGCTCCTCTTCGTGATCCAACCCTGCAGAGCGGCAAGTCACACGTCAGTTAGTACAAGGCCCCACAAAAGCCTAAAATATTACAGCAGACTTCACATTTGATAGGGGTCATTAAAATGACATATTAAAACTCTGCAGTAATGAATTATGAAGGACATTATGAGACACAGTCTTCACCGCTATGAAATATTTGACATGGATCATTTTAGTCAATTAAAGGAAGAAAGAATCTCAGACAACTTTGGATTATGATCTCCCATCATTTATGAGCATCTAAAATTCAGGCAAAAGTTAAGTGTCAGCAGTACGTAGCTCAGTTAATCAATGTTAGATTTATGCGCAGACTACTTCTGGATTGGTGTCACTGCTGTCGTTATTCACAACCTGCCCTAAAAAAAGTATCGTCAATGCATTTTTCAGAATCCATGTTGTGAATGTAACCCATGGTGGTAGGTACCATTGCTGCTGCGCTGCTGCTTCATTGTGAGCATGTCCACTCCGGAGAGCCTGGCTTTCCTCATCGCGGAGGTGGCACGTGGGCAGCCTGACAGGCTGGAAAAGCAATTACATATCAAATGTTTTATTCAGTACATATTCTGCAACACACGCCACATGCACATACTGTACAGCGGGCAAATATGATGATGAGGTTGTACACTTCGGAAGTTGACCAAAATCTTCTGGGAAATAAATAAACTAATTAATTAAAAGAATTCTCGGTTTTTATTGGGTTGCAAATTGTCAGAGGAAATTGCATCAAGCAGGCACATATTTCCTTTACTGAATTATGCTGCATTTGGCCTCTCTGTTCAGTGCATGTGGGTGTAATGTCGAACGGTAATCTAATCTAATGTAACATAATCCAATGTAATATAATATAATGTATTCTAATCTAATCCTATCATTAAAATAGATCATTATCATTGAAATGATACACGTATTATTACGATTTTATTTTATTTGTCTAATGTACAGTATGTAACTGTTATGGAAATACATTTGATTTTTTCTTTCAATAATTGGTGTGGGGAAATTGTAAATTCCTACTTTGGGTACTTGGATCTAAAAAGATTAAAGACGAACACACTTTGCAAACTTTCACACCCTACATAGATCCATTAGAGGATCTGAAATCCATCCATCCATTTGTTGTCGTGCCCGTCCTCATTTGGTCGAGCCTGGAGCCTGTCCCAGCTGACGTTGAGGAGACAGAGGGTAGACTGGACCGATCGCTCGTCATTCGCAGGGCACATGGTCAAACAACCCTTCACACGCACAGTCACACCTTTGGAAAATTTAGATTCATCGATTAAACTCAAATTCATTTTTGGCTGGAGTATTGGTGGTGGTGAGCTGAGGGGAGGGATCTGCCACGAGATCAGACATTTAAAACAAAACATTTATCCATCCATGGCGGAGCTTCAACCTATCCCAGATGGCTTCGGGCAGGGGGCGGTGTACACCCTGGAGTGGCCACCAGCCAATCACAGGGCACATATAGATGAAAACATTTTCACACTCACTTACACCTCCATGGATATTCTTCATTTAACTTAACACGCATGTTTTTGGAATGTGGGAGGAAACCGGAATACCCGCAAAAGAAGCAAAATGAAATATATATCATATAGACTTCAAATGATATTAATTTATGAGGCAAAAGCATTAAGAAATTTCATGTTTGCAATAGTGCAAAACAGCATTGCTTAATAATAAGAGATGTATCTATTATCATAGGTACCATATTTAGGTTATCATTAATGCAGGGCTGTTACAGCTTTCCATTCGATTCAACAGATGCACCTAATAAATTATTTAATCATGTCATAAATTAAGTGAATTAGTACCTCCGGTGCGTCAGGAAGCTGCCGCTGACGTGACCCGACCCGTCGCAGCCCGGCGTGGGGCAGGACATTCCCTCCGTCTTGCCAGACTTCCACGTGAACTGGATGCCGTTTAGGTAGCCATCTTTTTGTCTCTTGGCTGCTATGGGACATCCTGATGCACTTCTGTGGGATGCATACTTTCCTGTCACATGACCCTGACCATCACAACCAGGAACAGGACACCTGCCGGGTCAAGAGTCAAACATGCACAGAGGACATATGCTAATAGTTGTATTGAACTGCATTGTTCCATCACATTTATATTAATTGCAGTGGACCTTTATGGTAATTTGTTTGCACATGACGTTGATGCAGATGTACTGTGTTTTTACACACAATAGGGCTCCCTATAGCATTGATTACTCTCTGTTATCCTCTTGTTGTTCTTAAATTGTTGGACTATTTTCTCATGCAGTTGTTCACATAGTGGTGAACCTCACCCCATCCTTGCTTGTGAACAACTAAGCCTTTCGGGGATGTTCTTTTTATATGCAATTATGAAACTCACTTGTTTCCAATTCACATGTTCCCCTGTGGAATGTTCCAAACAGATGTTTTTGAGCATTTCTCAACTTTCCCAGTCTTTTGTTGTCCCTGTCCCAGCTTTTTTTTTTTTTTTTTTTTTTGGAACATGTTGGAGGCATCAATTTCAAAATGAGGGAATATTTGCAAAGAAAACCCAAAAAAAACAAAGCAATGACGTTCATCAGTTTGAATATTAAATATCTTGTCTTTGTACTGTATCCAATTGAATATAGGTTGAAAAAGATTTGTAAATGACTGTATTCTATTTGTTTTACACAATGTCCCAACTTCATTGGAATTGAGAATACAAATCTCAATTCAGCTATCCATTTTATATACCGGTAACGCTTGACCTCATTGGGGTTGCAGGTGAGCTTAAGCCCATCCTATCTTTGGGTGAGAGATGGGGTACACTCTGCTTGCCAGCCAATTGCTTGGCACAAATAGATACACGTATGTACAATTGAGTCTTTTTTTAAAGTAACATGCATGTTTTTGGAAAGTGGAAGGAAGCCGAAGTACCCAGAGAAAACCCACGCAAGCACGAGGAGAACATGCATTCAAACTCCACACAGGAAGGCTGGAGCCGGAATTCGACCCCCTAACCTCAGAACTGTGAGGGAGACATGCTAACTACGAGTCCACTATGCTGCCACAATTTAATATAATGTTCTTAAATATTTGATGGTGACTATATACATATCATATTTCAATGGCGGTCAAGCATTGTAGCAGTAATACTTGTGGTACGTCACCCTCCCAAAATCATGCTGAGATGAAAGAAGAAGAACAGTTAGAGAATAGCCCATGTCTGATGTTTGTGTTCTGCACCACAAGAGAAATCAATTTGGCTGCAGGAGTGAGACCCGGAGAAGCCCACTGAGGGATTTAGGTAACGTCCAATCAATCTCTCCCTGCCTCTCTGCTTGCCAATGACTCCCTTCTCTCCCTGTGGTTCTGCAGGAACTCACCAAAGACTGCAGGATCTTCCCCTCGGCAAATGACAAGATTCTAAAGTCTCACCTTCAACCTTCGACTCGTCAAGTTAAATTTGTCATTGCGTACAGACCATGGTGTATTGTACTATATTGGTTATTGTCATTCACAGTGCTACCTGGTCTCATTTTCTTTCTCATGTAATTCTTTGGGCTACCTGATAGGCTCTTGGTCTTCCTTGTTCTCTTTACTGTGGATGATCTTAATCCCACTTTTCCTGGCCCGTGGACACCCTGAGAGGCTGCAGATAAAGTATTGCAAATGGTACAAAGATACTAAAATATAAATATGACACCTTTTGTAAAAGGGAACAGTCAACTGATCTACTGTATTTCAAGTGAAGACAGTGTGGTGTACCTTCTGTGAGAGGCGTAGTTGCCAGTGATATGTCCCGAACCATCGCACCCTGGTGTCGGGCACCTGGGGCAGAAAACACAAAAAGGGCTCAGGGCCTAGCATCATTTTACAACAAAAAAAGGAGGATGTACCCATTTTCATACAGTCCCCTCCAAAAGTATTGGAACAAAAGGTGCTCTGCCCTGAATTGTTTAACGCATCTAGATGTCATTTTGAACTTTTCTCTCATTTTCGTCTTTTGATCTGAAACCCAAATGTCTTCAGTATACAACAAAAACAAAGGAATTGACCTTGCCGTCCCAATTGGACTGTATCTCGTTAAATTTGACTACACAGTTACAACATCTATCTATCTATCTATCTATCTATCTATCTATCTATCTATCTATCTATCTATCTATCTATCTATCTATCTATCTATCATTAATATCATTAAAATGATGCAACTTTTTTTAAAGAAAAGATAAAAGTAAAAACATATTTCAATGAGTGTCTTACGAAGCTTTGATTAAATATAATGACATCATATGTATTATCATGATATTTTATTGTATTATTTATCTTTGTTGATTGGCTGGAAGAGATGATGCAATTCTTTTTCAAAGGAAGGTGTATGGGCTCTACTTTGATCACCCGCTTCCTTGCTCGTTAACTAATCTATATTCAGAAACACAAAGAAGGAACAAAAGAAACAAATGTAGTTGTGACCTATAAATGCAACCGTATGCAAGTATATCCTACAGCGTTGTGCAGTAATTCTCTGCTGGGACTTCAAGGAAACAGTTCAAGTTATTCCCAGTTGCTTTGGTACATTTTACGAATCACTTTTGAAATTTGCAAAACAGTAAGTCATATCTCAAAACAATTTGTACAAATAGCAAAACCATGGATTGCCTGAAAAAGTCAGTCTCTTGTTCAAAAGACTTTGTTCACCTCCCAAAAGTGAATATCTGCTTCAGTGAACATGTCAGTGCTACCAGAAGGACAAGTCTTTGTGTCAGTGTGTACGGATAAGACAGTCAAATTGCTTAGTCATGTTGTCAATGCAACAATGTACTCTGGAGGGATGTTCAGATGAGATGTTCAACTTTGGCTGAAGTTTTGATGACAATTATTTTAAATTATAAGTTGCACCTTAGTGTTTGTAGAAAATTGATTGCAAGATTCACATTTACAGTTTTTTGTTTTTGGCCTGTACTGTAATTTGCTGACTTACCTTACCTCATTGATACAGAAATGAAAAGACAGCGCTGCATGGATGTACCAAAGCATTTGCAACTTGATCAGAAAAATGAGAAACTGCCTTTTTGCTGTGCACAACTGACACAATGATGTGACGATTGAAGAAGTAGTTTTGAGAATTAAAATTCTGATCTGAGAAATGTACCAAAGCGACTGAGGAAAACCTGTACTATAGTGGTTATAGCAGTTATGGACAGGGAGATTCCTTCAATCTCCTTTAATTATTATTGTTTTATTAAAACTTTAAAATGAAGTGAATTAAGACTGACTTTGTTATCCCTTTGTTTTATTTGAAACAAGACTAAAGGCTGTTGTGTAAACCAAACGAGTCATCTAACGCCTTACTTGAGCTCTTGCGCGTTGTTGGCCAGCATGCTCCGAATACTTTTATCAGCTAATGGACAACCTGAGAGACTGAGAAATACACCCCGACATTAGCAACAAAACATTGGTGAGGAATCCAAATAATTGTAGCAAAACTCACACAAACAAATACTTGACAATGCAAAACAATCATGACATGTTGAGGAGTTGTTGTTAGGTGCTCTACTTGTGTCCCAACACCTGCATGCACTCCTCACAATGCACCTAATTTACATTAAAAATAGTACACTTGTGTGCATATGTTTTAAAGATATGATTGACTTGATGAGGAAAGTGACATGAGATCAAGTGTAAGTTCCAAACTGATATAATTGAACCGTTAACCATTTAACATGCAACACTCAGACTTAAGCTGCCGTACTCTGACCGGTTAAAGCTGTGGTGCAAACATAAATAACTGTCTAACTGTCTTTTTATTTGAAGGTTTATTTGTAATACTCCCTCTTTACTGAATTCAGCCTTTAAACTGCTGTTAGACTTATTTGAGGCTGTTAATTTGCCAGATGTCAAAGGACTATTGACAGCATAGTTGAGGTAAGCTGAAAACAATAAAAAGTAGGAGACCACCAGGAGAAAAGGAAGTCACACCTTCGATGTGAGGCGAAATTGCTCGTCAAGTGACCACTTCCGTCACACCCCGGTGTGGGACATCTGTCACCGAAAAAATAGACAGATTTATAAGGCCAAAGGGAAGGAGAAGAAAATGTGAAAATTACAGAAAAGGGTGTCGATTCAGATTTTTGTTAGCTTTCATTGTTTCCAGTTTAGCTTCACTGTCTGTGATTCATTTCATGGTTGGAACACTGGATCCTGAGATAATTTTGATTTTAGTTGGGTAAGACTGAGAGGTCCAAAGAGAGAAACTACAAGGAAGCTTCATTGTTCACCCAGTATGCTTTTTTTTGCTATGTACCAGAGTGAAAATAGGAGTGATATACCAGCTACCTATTCCTTGTGAGTTTTAAACTTGGGGGGGGGGGGAGATTACTGTGATTCAATGTGGACTAATGGATACAAAGCGGCTGAATAAAATAAAGTAGCAAGCACAAAGAACAGGATGGGAAAGCGCAAGATAAGTGGTGCTCTGCAAATAATAATTGAATGGAGCTTAGATGGAGGGTGCACGTAAGATGGAGTCGTCGTAGGCTGACTCTTACGTTATCAGGTCCTTCTTACTCTCCTTGCACTGGGCATACTTGGGCTTGGGACTGGGCATGTTAACATCTGTGGTGTAGGAGCGATCCTCCAGCAGGTCTTGGAAGGGGTCCAGGTCATCCTGTTGGAGACAAATGATAGAAAAGCTAAGGAGAGATGATTGTCATTCAAAAATGACTTTTTTTCTCACAAGCACATTTAAGACAACTTTAACCCAGTTCTACAACAAGTCCCCATAGCCAAGACTGTCCAATATCCCTTAACATGTTCAGGGTAGGGAGAAGCCGGTGCCGATATAAGCTGCCGATATCAGCTGACTTGTCTAATCTCCATCAATCACAGGGTTGACAATGGGACAAACAGCAATTTACACTCAAATTTACGCCTACTCTATGGGACAATTTAGTCTTCAGTTAACCTACAATACTGTACACTTTTAGATAGGAAACCAGAGTACCTGAAAAAAAAAAAAAACACACACACACAAGCACTGAGAGAACATGCACACTCCACATGGGCAGAGAGAGCTGTGTTGAAATGATGTGATCCAGCTGTGTTTAGATCATAAGCCGCTCTGCTACCGAGTCAAGTTCATGTGCCCCAAAATAATGGATAGCCAAAACACATGAACAACTATTAAAAACAGAGGTTCAATCAGCCATGGCAGTGCCTCATCGTTCTGAGGTCCTGGGTTCAAATCTCAGCTCTGGCCTTCCTAGGTGACGTTCCCATGTTCTCCCGCGCCTGCGTGAGTTTTCTCCGGGTACTCCAGCTTCCTCCCACATTCCGAAAACAACATACAGTATATTAGGTTCATTGAAAACTCTAAATTGTCCATAAATGTGAATGTGAGTGTCAATGGTTGTTGGCGACCAGTCCGGGGTGTACCCCAGCTCTCGTCCAAAGTCAGCAGCTCGAGCTCACCCGAGATCCTAAATGAGGGCAAGCGGATTACAAAATGGATGGATGGAGGTTCAGTGTAGATGTTGATGGATCAGTTGTCACTGAGCCTGCACGTTGCTATCAGAATAGGATCGTCGATGTGAGCTTCAATGCAGGTGCATTTATACAGCTTTTTCTTTCTTTACAATTGAGGGAGTTGGCTGATCTTGTAATGCACAATTCAACCGCTAGATGGGAATGCCGTGTCGCATCACCAAAAAAGGACCGCGCTTTGTCTGCAGTGTGTGCATTGGGGAACCGCCAACCGCACAACAGCAGTTGATGCAATTCCCTCTGCTATTTTTTCCTTCCATGCCCGCAGTGTAAGTACAGTATGGCTTATGAACAGACAGGTCTAGAAATTGCTCCAAATGATTCCGGTATACATGGGCTGAGGCTGGGTCATGCAGGCCTCTCCAATTAAAGCCAGACAGGAAGCATGCTGGCACGCATAGCAAAAAGTAGACTAGCTTTGGATCTCTCTCACACAGAAAGGCAGAGAGAGAGAGAGAGAGAGAGAGAGAGAGAGAGAGAGAGAGAGAGAGAAGAGAGAGAGAGAGAGAGAGAGAAAGACAGACTGAGAAAGAGACAAAGACAGAGACAGAGAGACTGCACATCGGGGCGTTTGTGCACATCGACAGATGCACCCAGCAGTGGTGCATTGATTTCCAGCAGTTCTTTGATGAGATGAGCTGTTCTGCCTCCCTCCCAAGGTGCTACTTTGCATAATTCATCTCAGAGAAGATCAAAATGTGGGAAAAAAAAAAAAAAAGGTAGCATGATGTGGGGAACATGACACAAACAGGAAATACCTCAATGCATTGTCTCGCTGACGTCAATTCACTTGTAGATTCGTTAGGACTGCCTCCGAAATGTTTCAGTATTACTTTTTGAGCAGTTCCAAATAAAACAGTAAGTCAACACAGGAGGCAAGAGACCCAGAAGACAATCAAACAGCAATGCAAATGTTTGACAAGGACACACCATGTGGAATCTGTATATGGAAGGTTTAAGCTCAGACATGGAGCAGACAGTTTTAAGTGAAGAATCTGCATTATTAGTCTGTGCAGTCTAAAACCACCTCCATACCAGCAACATCGCAGTGTAATGCTATAATTTACTCGGTCATTACACTCCTTTCCAGCTATTTCAACCTCATTGTTTTCATTGCGACTTGTTTGGAAGAAATGTATCCACACAAGAGGGAAGAACACATGAAAATACACAACTGTATACTGTAGACAACATGACTGACATATTATCGGGACACGTTCAGGATGTTCAAGTTAACACTCTTAGGGTAACGCACCACCGCCGCCGCCCCCCCACCCAAGACTTGTTTGTCTTTGTTTTTTTGTGTGCAGAGTATTTGTGAGGTCTGATGTGTGCTTGAGGTCAGGAAGTCAGGTTCTTCCAGACCAAACTCATCCAAACGTGATTTTATGGACTTTGTTTTGTCATGCAGTTGATTAATTAATCCATTAGGACTTGTGTTTGTATTGTGAATATGTTCAGTTTCATGCATACGGAAAAGACAAAGCATTCCCTATATATTTTTGACATGTGATTGAAATAATGGTGATAATGATGTACCAGCAGTTCCAAGAATTTGCTATGTAATATATATATATATATAATATATATATACACAAACACGCACTGTATCCGGAAAGTATTCACAAACATTTAACTTTTTCCACATTTTGTTATGCTACAGCTTCATCCCAAAATTGAATAAATATTTTTTTCCCCTCAAAATTCTACACACAACACCCCGAAATGACCTATTTATTGATTTATTTTTATTTTATTTTTGCAAATTTATTAAGAATAAAAAACCAAGACATCACGTGTACACAGTATTCACAGCCTTTGCACCACTGGCAGTAATTATAGCCTCAAGGCTTTTTGAATATGATGCCACACGCTTGGCACACCTATATTTGGGCAATGTCGCCCATTCCTCTTTGCAGCACCTCTCAAGCTCCATCAGGTTGGATGGGGAGTAGCACTCCACCGATTGGTGGAGTGCTACAGAGATGGTCGTCCTTCTGGAAGGTTCTCTTCTCTCCACAGAGGACCGCTGGAGCTCTGACATCGGGGGCCTCATGTACAAAGACTTGCGTGGATTTCCTCCTAAAACATGGCGTACGCTCAAATCCAGAAAACGTCATACGCACAAAAATATTCAGATGTATGAAATTATGCGTACTCATGAATCCAAGCACATTTCCTTCGTACATTCCAATCAACGTGGAATTGAGCGCACGTCGGAGTAGCCGACTCCTCCCTGTCCACGCCCACATTCGAATATGCAAATCATATTTAAATGAGCCCTGCACCTAAGATGCCAATGTCTGCATGATCAGAAAAAAAAAGGAAAATGAGCAAGGTAATGAAGAAATTTTTTTTTTCTGAATGTGAAGTTGCTCAATGAAGTGGAGGCACGCAAGAAAATCCTCTTTGGCACGCTGTCCTACGGCGTTAACAACACACGAAAGAGGAGCGAATGGGACGGCACCTGTGCGACTGTCGATGCTGTGAAGACAGAATAGTGCGCACACGCTGAACTAAAAAAGAAGTGCTCAGACATTAAGGACAGCTGCCCACCGCCAAAGTGTGGACAAAAAAAGGCGGAAGGCGTTCGAGGAGAGAATCGCTGCGATCATGGGTGACGCTGCTCTCTCAGGGGTGATGGGAGGACATGTGACTGACTATGATCACCCCACAAGGTTAATACCATGTATTTTTAAGAACTGATATCAAATGTGTTCATACACCTACACTCAGTCCTGTGAGATAAAGGTTCATGCGTAAATGTAAATGTTCTATGTGTGATATTTGTAATAAATCTTTTGAATTCAAATAGAAGCACATCAGCATAGAGGATAGAGGATATCAAAAACTTTGACTCCTTTTTGATTACTCAATTTATTATTTTAATACACAGGAGAGGACACGCACACTGACAAAAAAAAAATCATGTTTTTTTTTTTTAGGAGAAGAGGGGTAAATTATGTCAATTTAAACACATTTTAATTATGTGCAACCGATGCACATGTTCAAATGAAGTAAATTCAAAGGACTCTTTTTTTCAGTGCATGTGCTGGAGTCACGAAGCGATTATGAGGGTAATAAGTGGCATAAATGATCGCGTTGATCAATTAATAGGTTTCCTCACAAATATCAGTGGTTCATTAAACACACTGGTTAACAAATGAATTCTGAGTTCTTGCCTCAATTGCATCGTTGAAATCCAATGTTGCCGGGCATGAATTGTTCATCAGTGCTAATTATTCATGTGTCTCTGGTGTGCAGATTTATGAGAACAGTTTCCCAGCATCGCCTCTAAGTGTCGCCAAAGCACCCAAAGCTGCAGAAACGTGCGTACGCCAGCCGTGCAGTTGGCGTGCGGCACCGCGCATTTCCACGGTCATGTCCCTCTTGATACATCTGGACCCCACGTTTTTGTGCGTACGCACCTTTTGTATATGAGGTCCCTGGATATTTTTGTGCGTACGACGTTTTCTGGATTTGAGCGTACGGCATGTTTGAGTAGGAAATCCACGCAAGTCTTTGTACATGAGGCCCCTGTTGGTTCGGAGCAGCAGAAAGTTTTATGTACCCTTCCCCAAATTTCTCAGAGGTCTACAGACGATTTGTTTGACTTCATCCTTGGTTTGTTTTCTGAGGTGCACTGTCACCAGTTGGACCTTATATAGAAAGGTGTGTGCCTTTCCAAATCATGTCCAATCAAGTGAATTTACCACAGGTGGACTCCAATTAAGCCGTAGGAACCTCTCAAGGATGATCAGTGGAAACATGATGCACCTGAGCTCAATTTTGAGCTTCGTGGCAAAGGCTGTAAATACTTACGTACATGTGATTTCTTAGCTTTTTATTTTTTAATAATTTTGCAAAAATAAATAAATAAACAAAATAAACTTGTTTTTCACGTCATTATGGGCTGTTGTGTGTAGAATTTTGAGGGAAGCAAATGAAGTTATTGCATTTTGGAATGAGGCTGTAACATAACAAAATGGGGGGGAAAAAAGTGAAAAAAGTGAAGCGCTGTGAATGCATACACAGGCGCACACACACACACAGACACACACGCACACACATATATATATATATATATATATATATATATATGGTATTACTTCTTTTACCTCTTTGTCGTCCTCATCTATGTGTTTGATCTTGGTGTAGTCTACAGGGAGGTCCCAACAGTCGGCAGCGTCCCCCATCCCATAGCAGCGGGAACCCAGAAGGGCAGCTTGCCTCTGGGGGGACATGGGCTCTAGCGGGGTGAGCACGGAGTCCCCTCCGCCACTGCACAGACGCTTGCTCATACTCAGGTCCAAGGTACCGTTTT